>NW_027362768.1:393792030-394064530 GCF_046119375.1 Phyllobates terribilis | reverse complement strand
GGACTGCTGAGGACTGGCGCAAAGTCATTTTCTCTGATGAATCCCCTTTTCGATTGTTTGGGACATCTGGAAAACAGCTTATTCGGAGAAGAAGAGGTGAGCGCTACCACCAGTCTTGTCTCATGCCAACTGTAAAGCATCCTGAAACCATTCATGTGTGGGGTTGCTTCTCAGCTAAGGGAATCGGCTCACTCACAGTCTTGCCTAAAAACACAGCCATGAATAAAGAATGGTACTAGAATGTCCTCCAAGAGCAACTTCTCCCAACCGTCCAAGAGCAGTTTGGCGCCCAACAATGCCTTTTCCAGCATGATGGAGCACCTTGCCATAAAGCAAAGGTGATAACTAAATGGCTCATGGAACAAAACAGAGATTTTGGGTCCATGGGCTGGAAACTCCCCAGATCTTAATCCCATTGAGAACTTGTGGTCAATCATCAAGAGACGGGTGGACAAACAAAAAGCAACAAATTCTGGCAAAATGCAAGCATTGATTATGCAAGAATGGACTGCTATCAGTCAGGATTTGGTCCAAAAGTTGATTGAGAGCAGCCAGGGAGAATTACAGAGGTCTTGAAGAAGAAGGGGCAACACTGCAAATATTGATTTGCTGCATTAACTCATTCTAACTGTCAATATAACCTATTGGTCCTCATAATATGATTGCAATTATATTTCTGTATGTGATAAAAACATCAGACAAACACTAATAAAAACCAGAGGCCAGCAAATCATGGGAAAATAGAATTTTAGTGTCATTCTCAAAACTTTTGGCCATGACTGTACACTGCACAGTTCCCCTTCTCCCGGCATATTATATATCTATACACACACACTTCTATACACAATAGTCGGCAGAACAGATGGAGCGGATCCATTCCCTGCAGTGCAGTGATGAGGACCTTGTGTGGTCACAGTTGAGACCTTCTCTCCATCTGCTCGGTCAGCCGCGGTTCTGCACCCTCCGTCCCGCAGACGATTGTTCCACCTTTTGTGACGGTCGGAGCATCGCTCTTAGTTCTGCCTCATTCTCCTACTGCAGTAATAATTTCCTATCCAGAGACATGACGAATGCTGGCTGTCCAGACACACAGTGGACACCGTACACACAGTGCAGAATCATGACTACATAACATCATACCCTACCACGTGCCATACTTTATTATGTGTCCCAATATTGTGCCACCAGAATCCCATAGAAATCCATGAGGGGATCTGATGCAATCAATCAAGTGAAATAGGTCAGGTGGAGCGGAGCGGCACATGTATTATTTATTAGTCATGCTGCATTGATATATACTGGAGTGTGATGGGTGATGCTGAATAAAGCTGTGTTATCCTGCCCCGATACCTGCCACCTCCTGCCCCGATACCTGCCACCTCCTGCCCCGATACCTGCCACCTCCTGCCCCGATACCTGCCACCTCCCGCCCCGATACCCGCCACCTCCCGCCCCGATACCCGCCACCTCCCGCCCCGATACCCGCCACCCCCCGCCCCGATACCCGCCACCTCCCGCCCCGATACCCGCCACCTCCCGCCCCGATACCCGCCACCTCCCGCCCCGATACCCGCCACCCCCCGCCCCGATACCCGCCACCTCCCGCCCCGATACCCGCCACCTCCCGCCCCGATACCCGCCACCTCCCGCTCCGATACCCGCCACCTCCCGCCCCGATACCCGCCACCTCCCGCCCCGATACCCGCCACCTCCAGCTCCAGCCACAATTACATAGACTGAGTAGAATCACTTTCAGGAACAGCCTGAAGTCTCCAATGACAGGACACAACTCCCAGAACATGAATCATTATAGGGTGGTGCTTCACCGATTATAGGGTGAGTCATAAGCCAACACGAGACACTGACGATGGCATCCATGACTGTCCTAGAACATGTTCAATATTTCTTTCTCCCTCTGAAGCCCCTCTCACCCCTCCTATCTACCATTTGTCACAAGAGAAGAGCTGACAATCTAAAGAGCGATTTCTCTGCAAATTAGCCCACACAGTAGAGGTGGCTACCAGGCAGATGGCAGTACAAAGAGAGGTGGCAAACCCAATTAACCCGTGAGAGTGTGTTTTCCACTGGCACAGGCTTGCGACAAATTTACAGATAGGTGAGAAAGATTTAGTCAGGAGCTTCAAAGGAACTCTGTCACTCTACTCACAATAGCCAGCTGCAAACTACAGACGTTTAGGCACTGACACGAAATATTGAATTTTATTATTATAGCACCATTCATTCCATGGCACTTTACATGTGAAAGGGATATACATAGCACAAACAATTACAATACATTTTGAACAATACAAGTCGGCGACTGGTACAGGAGGAGCGAGAAATATTGGAAGTTCCATAATTCTGATAATAATGTGACCCATATTTTTTGTGGCAGGGTCAGCGAAGGAACAATATGCATCTTTTCCCGCAGTGGTACTCTCCTCCTTGGAGCGTTAACGCATAGGTACCAATTAACAGACCACAGCTATATTGTGTGTGGTTTCTGGAGAAAGGTAAATTCATAATAGAAAATATAGTAACATAGTTTTTATGTATAATAGAAAATATCGTGCCACTTTCGGGCTTCTGCGGTCAATCTGCAATAAGTTATTGTAGAAGCCAGCTTTCTTAATAAAAATGTGAAGGCTGGAACCCAGCCCGCGTGATGTCATCACAGGAGGTGTGGGCAGATCTCTCCCTTCGGCATAAAAGACACAGCGGAAGGGGGAGTCAGTATTCATTGCCGGGGGGGTATAGATTCTATAAGCAGCGGATCCCATTCGATAACAGTCAAATCAATAAGTGGAGCGCCCCCCCTCCAGCTATATTGAATCATCTCAGTGATCGTATAGTAAGTTTCTGCTTTAATCCTTATTATTTTGTGTAACTGCCTATGTATTGTAATGTCTCCTTTTGTAAAACCTTTTGTATATTTTTCCTAAACACTGCCTCCCTTTTGGATTAAATATAAAATGTAATAGTCCTGTTTCTTTTATTCTGTAATTGATCCCTCCCCTGAAGCCATATACGCTACCAGAACGCAGGCGTCCGACCCGGCCTGTATTATATTTAATTGGGCCATCATGAAGCTGGCAGTAACCATGCGGGGGCGTATATACATATTCCATGCATTGGAATCTGGAGGTGTAAACGCCATATGCTTTCTGCTCGCTTGCAGATAGCTACGTAGTGAGTAAGCGGGGTCGTGTGTGCACAAATCCCTGCTCAAGCCTGACAAAATGATTGCAGCGGTGGCATATTGTGTGTTCTCCCTGGTGTCATCGCTGACTTCTCTGACAATGACCATAAACTGAGCTGAGAATATGTGCATCTAAGCCCAGTCACGAGGAGACGCAAGGTGAAATATCTAACAGCGGGGGGCATGTTATATCTTATTTCAGAATTAATCAGTTGAGGGAAATATCTGGTGAGGATAAGGATTTGGGTAAACCAAAGCAAGAAGGCTTGCAACACTCTAACCCAACACCAGTCTGAGCTGAGAGGCCACAGCAAGCCCAACACTAGTCCGAGCCGAGAGGCCACAGCAAGCCCAACACCAGTCCGAGCCGAGAGGCCACAGCAAGCCCAACACCAGTCCGAGCAGAGAGGCCACAGCAAGCCCAACACCAGTCCGAGCCGAGAGGCCACAGCAAGCCCAACACCAGTCCGAGCCGAGAGGCCACAGCAAGCCCAACACCAGTCCGAGCAGAGAGGCCACAGCAAGCCCAACACCAGTCCGAGCAGAGAGGCCACAGCAAGCCCAACACCAGTCCGAGCCGAGAGGCCACAGCAAGCCCAACACCAGTCCGAGCCGAGAGGCCACAGCAAGCCCAACACCAGTCCGAGCCGAGAAGCCACAGCAAGCCCTACACCAGTCCGAGCAGAGAGGCCACAGCAAGCCCAACACCAGTCCGAGCCGAGAGGCCACAGCAAGCCCAACACCAGTCCGAGCCGAGAGGCCACAGCAAGCCCAACACCAGTCAAAGCAGAGAGGCCACAGCAAGCCCAACACCAGTCCGAGCCGAGAGGCCACAGCAAGCCCAACACCAGTCCGAGCAGAGAGGCCACAGCAAGCCCAACACCAGTCCGAGCCGAGAGGCCACAGCAAGCCGAAGACCAGTCCGAGCAGAGAGGCCACAGCAAGCCCAACACCAGTCCGAGCAGAGAGGCCACAGCAAGCCCAACACCAGTCCGAGCAGAGAGGCCACAGCAAGCCCAACACCTGTCCGAGCAGAGAGGCCACAGCAAGCCCAACACCAGTCCGAGCCGAGAGGCCACATCAAGCCCAACACCAGTCCGAGCAGAGAGGCCACAGCAAGCCCAACACCAGTCCGAGCCGAGAGGCCACAGCAAGCCCTACACCAGTCCGAGCAGAGAGGCCACAGCAAGCCCAACACCAGTCCGAGCCGAGAGGCCACAGCAAGCCCAACACCAGTCCAAGCCAAAATATCTAAAACAAACCAATGCTAGCACCAGCAAAATAACAAATGCTCACCCCTGCCGAGAGGCCACAGTCCTCCAATGCCTGCACCAGCTGAGAGGTCTGCAACAAACCAGCAACTGCAGTTATCCCCACAGAAGTTCATAAATACAATTACAAAGGTGAGACGCTGTGCTCATATGATTCCTATATGTTCGGGGCGGTGTCTAAGGCCATAGTCTTACTGCATTGTTCACCTGTGGTTCTGTCACTCTTATTTTGCTGATGAAGCCAAGTTGAGGGCACAGACAGTCTGTTTTGGAACAGTTTGGGTTGAGTTTAAACGGAGTCTGTTTTTTGACTCTAGCCAGATTATTGGGCGATCTTGTTGTAGGGTCTAAAGCAAATATGCGGCCTGGGTATGGACCCTTCAATGATAATCTCCAGATTCTTTACATTTCTGACTCCTAATAACTTCACTGCAGTGTTAGAAGTTGCCGACCACCAGTATGGCATAGCAGGGATTAAGAATAAAGTCCTACATCAAAGGATTCCTCCATGTCCCCTCCCATCAGAGACTGCTCCATTTTACTCCACAGCTTCCACTCTCCATGATACAAACTCTCTGCCTGTAATGGGTAGTATGAAACATTACTCTATTACTCTCTCCACCACATCCCTGACCATCTGTTTATTCAACTATTTTCATTTTGGGTTGCATGGAGAAAGTGTATAGAACAGACTCACAAAAAGATAAAACCAGCTGTAAAATGTCCCTGAAAAATAAGCAGAAATGCAATTGACATTTTATCAAAAATAAGGCAAGAAAATGTCGAGCAGTTGTCGGTTAATTTGACGGTGGAAGATAAATGCTGCTGCCGGCCCGGACGTCATTGGACTTATGTCTGGTATACTGGAAAGGATGGGTGTAGACTGGTGGGGTATGGTGGAGAGGAGCGGTGTAGACTGGTGGGGTATGGTGGAGAGGAGGGGTGTAGACTGGTGTGGGGTATTGTGGAGAGGAGCGGTGTAGACTGGTGTGGGGTATGGTGGAGAGGAGCGATGTAGACTGGTGGGGTATGGTGGAGAGGAGCGGTGAAGACTGGTGTGAGGTATGGTGGAGAGGAGCGGTGTAGACTGGTGTGGGGTATGGTGGAGAGGAGCCATGTAGACTGGTGCATGCTGGAGAGGAGCCATGTAGACTGGTGATGGGTCTGGGGTATGGTGGAAAGGAGGGGTATAGACTGGTGTGGGGTATACTGGAGAGGAGGGGTGTAGGGTCTGGTGGAGAGTTTGGGGTGTAGACTGGTGCTGGGGTGTGGGGTATGCTGGAGAGTTTGGAGTCTAGACTGGTGCTAGCGTATGGGGTATGCTGAAGAGTTTGGGGTGTAGACTGGTGCTGGGTCTGGGGTGTGGTGGAGAGTTTGGGGTGTAGACTGGTGCTGGGGTGTGGTGGAGAGTTTGGGGTGTAGACTGGTGCTGCATCTGGAGTATGCTGGAGAGTTTGGGGTGTAGACTGGTGCTGGGGTATACTGGAGTGGGGTCTGCTGGAGAGGTGGGGTGTAGATTGCTGCTGGAGTGTGGGGTATGGGGGTATGGTGGAGAGTTTGGGGTGTAGACAGGTGCTGAATCTGGGGTATGCTGGAGAGTTTGGGGTGTAGACTGGTGCTAGCGTATGGGGTATGCTGAAGAGTTTGGGGTGTAGACTGGTGCTGGGTCTGGAGTGTGGTGGAGAGTTTGGGGTGTAGACTGGTGCTGGGGTGTGGTGGAGAGTTTGGGGTGTAGACTGGTGCTGCGTCTGGAGTATGCTGGAGAGTTTGGGGTGTAGACTGGTGCTGGGGTATACTGGAGTGGGGTCTGCTGGAGAGGTGGGGTGTAGATTGCTGCTGGAGTGTGGGGTATGGGGGTATGGTGGAGAGTTTGGGGTGTAGACAGGTGCTGAATCTGGGGTATGCTGGAGAGTTTGGGGTGTAGACTGGTGCAGGGGTACATGTTACACGCACGCCGCTAGGTTCAGATAGGGGCGAGACAAGTTACACAAATTCTTTGGAATCCTGGGGGACCGTTATTCAGGACGACCATAGACCATGTGCTGCAGCTTCTCTCAGGCACACAGGGGTATTGACCCTCAGGTACAGACACATAGGTTGTTTCACTTGCTGAACAGACACATTTGACAAGAGTCCTCATAAACGGTAGAACAGTAGCATTTAATAAGGAGCCGCACAGCCAGTGCAAGTTAAGTCTTATGAGCAACAGGCTCCAGTGACCACAGTACAGTTTCCTTAGCAGCACAGCAGTTCACAGTCTTCCCAGTAGTACAGAACAGCACAGTTCTAATGCAAAGGCACATTAATGAACACAGCATTCTTTACAGCACAGTCAGATGGAGGAGGGGGAGGGTTTGCTGAGGGAGATGATCCCTGTGACACCATTTCTTCCAGTCCTTATCTTTCTGCCTGACAATACTCTGCACTGCTAGTTCAGGAACTCTACCTGACCTGTGCTTAGCTTCACTCCTGACTTGAATCCTTTTCACTTGCTGGGGCGCTTCTGTGAGATACAGAACACACACACCACTTTTCTCTTCGGCTCCAGTCAGACAGTAAACAACTTCCCCACAATCCACCTGGCGCTCTGTTAAAACACTCCCCTTCTCCTGTGACTGTGTTAACCCCTCTAGCTACTGGATGCTTCTGGAGCACAATACTTGCTACCTCATGTGCTTCTGTTACTTCTAATAGTTGCTGAATGCTTTTAAAGCAACAGCACTACTTCTGCATGTCACATGCAGGCAATTCATTAGAGTACATAACATGAAAAGTGGGATGAGACTTGAAGTTCTACTGTATAGTTGTGTTCAGGCTCCACAGCTCAGCCCATAAAAGCGACTACATGTCACACTCTTCCCTCCTTTTTGAATGTCGTCCTCGACATTCGTCTTAATTGGTCAATCTGACCAATTCTGAGACAGTGGTGAAAGTTGGATAACTTTATATACACTGCTCAAAAAAATAAAGGGAACACTTAAACAACAGAATATAACTCCAAGTAAATGAAACTTCTGTGAAATCAAACTGTCCACTTAGGAAGCAACACTGATTGCTAATCAATTTCACATGCTGTTGTGCAAATGGAATAGACAATAGATGGAAATTATTGGCAATTATCAAGACACCCTCAATAAAGGAGCAGTTCTGCAGGTGGGGACCACAGACCACATCTCAGTACCAATGCTTTCTGGCTGATGTTTTGGTCACTTTTGAATGTTGGTTGTGCTTTCACACTCGTGGTAGCATGAGACGGACTCTACAACCCACAGAAGTTGCTCAGGTAGTGCAGCTTATTCAGGATGGCACATCAATGCCAGCTGTGGCAAGAAGGTTTGCTGTGTTTGTCAGCGTAGTGTCCAGAGGCTGGAGGCGCTACCAGGAGACAGGCCAGTACACCAGGAGACGTGGAGGGGGCCTTAGGAGGGCAACAACCCAGCAGCAGGACTGCTACCTCCGCCTTTGTGCAAGGAGGAACAGGAGGAGCACTGCCTGAGCCCTTCAAAATGACCTCCAGCAGGCCACAAATTTGCATGTGTCTGCACAAACGGTTAGAAACCAACTCCATGAGGGTGGTATGAGGGCCCGACGTCCACAGATGGGGGTTGTGCTCACAGCCCAACCCCGTGCAGGACGCTTGGCATTTGCCACAGAACACCAGGATTGGCAAAGTGGCCACTGGTGCCCTGTGCTCTTCACAGATGAGAGCAGGTTCACACTGAGCACATGTGACAGACGTGAGTCTGGAGACGCCGTGGAGAGCGATCTGCTGCCTGCAACATCCTTTAGCATGACCGGTTTGGCAGTGGGTCAGTAATGGTGTGGGGTGGCATTTCTTTGGAGAGCCACACAGCCCTCCATGTGCTCGCCAGAGGTAGCCTGACTGCCATTAGGTACCGAGATGAGATCCTCAGACCCCTTGTGAGACCATATGCTGGTGCGGTTGGCCCTGGGTTCCTCCTAATGCCGGACAATGCCAGACCTCATGTGGCTGGAGTGTGTCAGCAGTTCCTGCAAGATGAAGGCATTGAAGCTATGGACTGGCCGCCCGTTCCCCAGACCTGAATCCGATTGAGCACATCTGGGACATCATGTCTCGCTCCATCCACCAACGTCACGTTGCACCACAGACTGTCCGGGAGTTGGCGGATGCTTTAGTCCAGGTCTGGGAGGAGATCCCACAGGAGACCATCCACAACCTCATCAGGAGCATGCCCAGGCGTTGTAGGGAGGTCATACAGGCACGTGGAGGCCACACACAATACTCAGCCTCATCAGGAGCAAGCCCAGGCATTGTAGGGAGGTCATACAGGCACGTGGAGGCCACACACAATACTCAGCCTCATCAGGAGCATGCCCAGGTGTTGTAGGGAGGTCATACAGGCACGTGGAGGCCACACACAATACTCAGCCTCATCAGGAGCATGCCCAGGCGTTGTAGGGAGGTCATACAGGCACGTGGAGGCCACACACAATACTCAGCCTCATCAGGAGCATGCTCAGGCGTTGTAGGGAGGTCATGCAGGCACATGGAGGCCACACACAATACTCTACCTCATCAGGAGCATGCTCAGGCGTTGTAGGGAGGTCATACAGGCACGAGGAGGCCACACACAATACTCAGCCTCATCAGGAGCATGCCCAGGCGTTGTAGGGAGGACATACAGGCACGTGGAGGCCACACACAATACTCAGCCTCATCAGGAGCATGCCCAGGCGTTGTAGGGAGGTCATGCAGGCACGTGGAGGCCACACACAATACTAAGCCTCATCAGGAGCATGCTCAGGCGTTGTAGGGAGGTCATACAGGCACGTGGAGGCCACACACAGTACTCAGCCTCATCAGGAGCATGCCCAGGCGTTGTAGGGAGGTCATACAGGCACGTGGAGGCCACACACAATACTCAGCTTCATCAGGAGCATGCCCAGGCGTTGTAGGGAGGTCATACAGGCACGTGGAGGCCACACACAATACTCAGCCTCATCAGGAGCATGCCCAGGTGTTGTAGGGAGGTCATACAGGCACATGGAGGCCACACACAATACTCAGCCTCATCAGGAGCATGCCCAGGCGTTGTAGGGAGGTCATACAGGCACGTGGAGGCCACACACAATACTCAGCCTCATCAGGAGCATGCTCAGGCGTTGTAGGGAGGTCATACAGGCACGTGGAGGCCACACACAATACTCAGCCTCATCAGGAGCATGCCCAGGCATTGTAGGGAGGTCATACAGGCACGTAGAGGCCACACACAATACTCAGCCTCATCAGGAGCGTGCCCAGGCGTTGTAGGGCGGTCATACAGGCACGTGGAGGCCACACACAATACTCAGCCTCATCAGGAGCGTGCCCAGGCGTTGTAGAGAGGTCATACAGACACGTGGAGGCCACACACAATACTCAGCCTCATCAGGAGCATGCCCAGGCGTTGTAGGGAGGTCATACAGGCACGTGGAGGCCACACACAATACTCAGCCTCATCAGGAGCATGCCCAGGCGTTGTAGGGAGGTCATACAGGCACGTGGAGGCCACACACAATACTCAGCCTCATCAGGAGCATGCCCAGGCGTTGTAGGGAGGTCATACAGGCACGTGGAGGCCACACACAATACTCAGCCTCATCAGGAGCATGCCCAGGCGTTGTAGGGCGGTCATACAGGCACGTGGAGGCCACACACAATACTCAGCCTCATCAGGAGCGTGCCCAGGCGTTGTAGAGAGGTCATACAGACACGTGGAGGCCACACACAATACTCAGCCTCATCAGGAGCATGCCCAGGCGTTGTAGGGAGGTCATACAGGCACGTGGAGGCCACACACAATACTCAGCCTCATCAGGAGCATGCCCAGGCGTTGTAGGGAGGTCATACAGGCACGTGGAGGCCACACACAATGCTCAGCCTCATCAGGAGCATGCCCAGGCGTTGTAGGGAGGTCATACAGGCACGTGGAGGCCACACACAATACTCAGCCTCATCAGGAGCATGCCCAGGCGTTGTAGGGAGGTCATACAGGCACGTGGAGGCCACACACAATACTCAGCCTCATCAGGAGCATGCCCAGGCGTTGTAGGGAGGTCATACAGGCACGTGGAGGCCACACACAATACTCAGCCTCATCAGGAGCATGCCCAGGCGTTGTAGGGAGGTCATACAGGCACGTGGAGGCCACACACAATACTCAGCCTCATCAGGAGCATGCCCAGGCGTTGTAGGGAGGTCATACAGGCACGTGGAGGCCACACACAATACTCAGCCTCATCAGGAGCATGCCCAGGCGTTGTAGGGAGGTCATACAGGCACGTGGAGGCCACACACAATACTCAGCCTCATCAGGAGCATGCCCAGGCGTTGTAGGGAGGTCATACAGGCACGTGGAGGCCACACACAATACTCAGCCTCATCAGGAGCATGCCCAGGCGTTGTAGGGAGGTCATACAGGCACGTGGAGACCACACACAATACTCAGCCTCATTGTGATTTGTTTTAAGGACATTACATCACAGTTGGATCAGCCTGTAGTGTATTTTTCCACTTTAATTTTGGGGGTGACTCCACATCCAGGCCTCCATTGGTTAATAAATGTGATTTCCATTGATGATTTTTGGGTGATTTTGTTATCAGCACATTCTGCTTTCTACAGAACAAAGTATTCAATGAGAAGATTTCATTCATTCACATCTAGGAGGGGGGATTTCAGGGGTCCCTTTAGTTTTTTGTAGTGTACAAATTGGCATTGTGAAATTGGTATAATGTTCATAAACATTGATAACAACCTATTCTTATGACCTTTTTCTTGTAGGACGCCTGTAAGAAATAAACAATTAAAACAATCAGCATCTCTTCAGCTGGAGCTTTTCATACGTCTCCAACCAGCTCTCTCTCTAGGCTTTAACAGTTCTTTGTTTCTACAACGTATTTTAAGGAAAATCAAAGCATATAAACAAGTCTTTCCACCAGGCAACATCTTCCATACTGCCTCTCAGTGGTGAATACCACTCTAGTGTGCTTACCTGGTCCACAGGCAGAGATACCTGTTTCCCGTCGACGGTCCTTGGCACTTGACTCGGTTCACCAAGTGTCTCATACGTCAACATCACAGGCCTGCTGACTTCTTGAGTCGACATCCTCCTGGTGGGTTGTTCCTCAGATACCACGGGTTCTTCAGTCACAGGAGTTTCTTCCGCCGCACTCATTTCCCGTGCTTCCTCAGATGCTCCTGGAACTGCCTCTGTAACTTCCTGTACTTCTCCTGAGTCACTTGTTTCCGCATGGTCTGGTAATTCCGCTCCTCCTGAGTGTCGATCGGTCTCTTCAGCGGCCGGTGTTCGATCATCAGATCTGAATTGGACTTCATCTGTACTCCTTGGTACGAACTCTGGAGCCTCAGGACTTAGTTCACTCTCCTGAGGATGGTACATCCCTCTCCTTGCCGGTCCGTGAAATATGATTGTATGCTCTTCTTCATCGGAACTTTCAAGGTAACTATCCACCTCTGGAGCTTCAGTCTGTGGTGGTCCCTTAGTCGATCTCGGACGATGTCTATCTACTTCTGGGAAGTCTTGTTGTGGTGGGAGATAATCACAGGGTAGTAGTAAATTCCGATGGACTATTCTGGTTTTCTTGCCTCCCGTTTCCAATCGGATTTCATACACTGGGCTGTCATCAGCTTTCCTCCTTACGACCACATACACATTGTCTTCCCAGTACGAACGAAGTTTTCCTGGACCGCCTTTCTCACATACGTTCTTGACTAGCACCCGGCGTCCCGGTGCCAATTCTGCTCCATAACATTTTCTATCATAGTATTCCTTACTCTTGTATGCCTCTGCCATCTGTTCCTTCCATTTCCGAACGTACTCTGGATACGTTCTGTAAGTCTCTGACACCGAAGTATCGAACATGATGTCGATTGGCAGTCTTGGTGATGGTCCATACAATAGGAAAAAGGGTGAGAAACCCGTTGCATCGCTCTTTGTACAGTTATAGGCATGTACCACTTTTGACAGAGAACTCTTCCAGTCTTTCTTCTCGTCAGCTGTTAAAGTGCACAACATCGACAGTAATGTCCGGTTAAAACGTTCCACTTGTCCATTACCCTCTGGGTGATCGGGCGTTGTGTGGGATCTCTGAATTCTACAGTACTTTCCTAGCTTGGCAAAGAGCTGGATCTCAAATTCTCTTCCTTGGTCGAGGTGTAACCTCGTAGGGAACCCAAACCTCAAAGCAAAATCATTGAAGATCTTCTCTGCCGCTGTTCGACCAGCTTTATTGGTGGTGGCTAGTGATGAGCGAGTGTATTGGTTACTATTCGCTATTCGCACGGATGGTACGGTATTCGGGTTAATCGTTATTCGGCAAGTATTTGTGTACTTGCCTTGCTATATTCGGATCTCCCGCCCTGCAGTTTTGGCACCTCCTTTGCAGCCACTAAACATGCTGGGCTTCTTAACCAATCACAATAATCACAATAATGCCGCAGACATCTGGTTGTGGCATTACTGTGATTGGCTGGCCGCCCAGCGTCATAGGGTCTATTTAAGCCCTGCCGCCACCATTTTGTGCACATTGCATCCGGAGCGTTCTATAAGCATCGGGAGAGATCGCTGAGCTGCTAGGGAGAGATTGCGGAGCTGGTTGGGTAGAGATCTCTGAGCTGCTGGGGAGAGATCGCTGAGCTGCTGGGGAGAGATCGCTGAGCTGCTGGGGAGAGATCGCTGAGCTGCTAGGGAGAGATCGCTGAGCTGCTGGGGAGAGATGGCTGAGCTGCTAGGGAGAGATCACTGATCTGCTGGGGAGAGATCGCTGAGCTGCTGGGGAGAGATGGCTGAGCTGCTAGGAGAGATGGCTGAGCTGCTAGGGAGAGATCACTGATCTGCTGGGGAGAGATCGCTGAGCTGCTGGGGAGAGATCGCTGAGCTGCTGGGGAGAGATCGCTGAGCTGCTGGGGAGAGATGGCTGAGCTGCTGGGGAGAGATGGCTGAGCTGCTGGGGAGAGATCGCTGAGCTGCTGGGGAGAGATCGCTGAGCTGCTGGGGAGAGAGTTTAGGCCTCTTGATAAAACAAAAGCCCTTTTCAGGGCTACCTGCAGTGTGTACTAGTTCTGTGTATAAAGGAGCCGCTCCATAATATCACCAATAAATAGCTCTTTTCAGAGCTGAAGACTCACAACAAAGTCAGAGTACAGGGAGGGAGAGTGTAACGGGTCTGGGAGGCGGAACCTCTGAGCTACTATACAAGGGGGCGGTCCTTGTAAGGGAGCGGGTGGCGACCAGGGAAGACGGGCAGGTAGTCACAGCAGGTGACCGGGACAGTCTCTGAGTGAACGGGCTGGAGGTCACGGCAAGTGACCGGGGCAGTCTCTGGATGAACGGGCAGGAGATCACGGCAAGTGACCGGGGCAGTCTCTGGATGAACGGGCAGGAGGTCACGGCAAGTGACCGGGGCAGTCTCTGGGTAAAGGGTAGGTACGACCTGTGATGGCAGAGCCTCCAGGTAGGCTAGCAGGCAGATGGTAGATGTGAGCTCCCAGGTGAGCAAGCGAGAGTCTCTGGAATGGCAGGTGGTCACAGCACGTGACGGCGGAGCCTCCAGGTAGGTTAGCAGGCAGGTAACAGGTGTGCGCTCCCAGATGAGCGGGCAGGAGTCTCTGGAATGGCAGGTGGTCACAGCACGTGACGGCGGAGCCTCCAGGTAGGCTAGCAGGCAGGTAGCAGATGTGCGCTCCCAGGTGAGCGGGCAAGCTGGTCCATAGACAGACTGACAGGAGTTGGAGGGCAGACCGTCGGACCTCAGGCTAGCAGGCAGGTACCAGAGGAGCGCTCCCAGGTGAGCGGGCAAGCTGGTCCATAGACAGACTGACAGGAGTTGGTAGGCAGACCGTCGGACCTCAGGCTAGCAGGCAGGTAGCAGAATATCAGGCAGGAATAAGACAGCAAGCTGGCAGGAATCTGGCAGGTATCTGGCAGGTAACTGGCAACGGGACCTGAGGGCTGAAGCAGAGTAGTGAACAGTGCAACAACATTGCTCGGGCACCTCCATTTTGGAGGAGGTGCCTTATATATGGTGAAGTCCTCCGGCCATTGGCCGGGGACTCCTTAGGACGGCGCGCGCGGGCCCTTTAAGAGGGAGGGAGCGCGCGCGCCCTAAGCACAGTGGCCGGGAAGGAGCGCGCGCTGCCAGCAGAGCGGGAGGAGGACGCCGGGCTCGGAGCAGAGGGGTGAGGGGAACAGCGTCCCTGCCTAGCAGAGGGCAGGGACGCCGGCGCTACAGTACCCCCCCCCTTTAGGCCCCCCCTTTTTTAGGCCAGAGAGAAATTTAGCTAGGATGAGAGGGGCATGGATGTTCTCCCGGGGCTCCCACGTTCTCTCTTCAGGACCAAACCCCTTCCAATCTACTAGAAAAAAGCTCCTCCCTCTTACCCTTTTGGTGGCCAGAATGTTCTCTACCTCAAATTCGTTTTCAGCGGAAACCGGAGCAGGAGGCGTACCTGTAGACTTGGAAAAAGAGTTAAGTACCACAGGTTTGAGGAGAGATTCATGGAAGGAGTTAGGATCCGCAAGTTGGCCGGGAGTTTCAACTTATAGGCCACCGGGTTGATCTGACTGATGACCTCCAGAGGACCAATGAACCGAGGCCCTAACTTATAGGAAGGAATCTTGAGCCGGACATACTTGGACGAGAGCCAGACCTTATCCCCTGGACGGAATTGAGGAGGATCCAGGCGTTTTTTGTCAGCATGTCTTTTCATACGCTCGGATGACAGAAGGAGTGCGGATCGGGTACTCTCCCATATGGAGGAAAATTTGTTAACAAGAGATTCCGCAGCCGTATTGTCCACCGAGGTGGAGACGGGAAATGGGATCCGAGGATGCTGACCGAAGACAACAAAAAACGGGGATTTGGAGGAAGATTCGCTCTCGTGATTGTTGTAAGAAAATTCGGCCCATGGCAGGAGATCCACCCAGTCTGAATGGTGGGCATTAACGAAGTGCCGGAGGTAACTGGTCAGGTTCTGATTGATCCGCTCCACTTGACCATTAGACTGTGGGTGGTAAGCGGAGGAGAAGTCCAGGGTGACGTCTAGCAGTTTACAAGTGGCTCTCCAGAAGCGTGAGGTGAACTGTACCCCACGATCCGACACGATGTGGAGGGGCAGGCCATGAAGACGGAAGATGTGGCGGATAAAGTCTTTAGCCAGCTCGGGTGCAGACGGGAGGCCTGGCAGGGGAACGAAATGAGCCATCTTGGAAAAGCGGTCAGCGACCACCCAAATGACCGTACAACTGGCAGAGACGGGGAGATCAGTTATAAAGTCCATTGCTATATGCTGCCAGCGGGCAGCAGGTACTGGGAGCGGAAGGAGGCGACCGGCTGGCAGATGTCTCGGAACCTTGTTGCGGGCGCCGGACACACAGGCAGAAACAAAGTCTATTACGTCCTTGTGCAGGGTAGGCCACCAGTAGTGCCGGG
Organism: Phyllobates terribilis; assembly: GCF_046119375.1. Lineage (NCBI taxonomy): Eukaryota > Metazoa > Chordata > Amphibia > Anura > Dendrobatidae > Phyllobates > Phyllobates terribilis. The sequence goes on along the minus strand of NW_027362768.1, from coordinate 394,048,587 downwards.
TAATATTCTGGAGGGTCTTTTTCTGACCGGCGTGGCCAGCTAGTTTAGACGAGTGACCCCAGTGTAGGATCTTCTCCCGATCAGGTACTGATACGAACGTCTTACCGGGAGGGAGACGATTTAGACTCACGGGAGCCACCTGCATTACTCTGGCGGGATCGATGATGTGTTTTGGTTCCTCCTCGAGATCAGACACCAGAAAGGATCGGGACAAGGCATCCGCCTTGATGTTTTTGTCAGCCGGGCGGAAATGAAGAATAAAATCAAAGCGAGCAAAAAACAAGGACCACCGAGCTTGGCGCGGGTTAAGTCTCTGGGCATGCTGGAGGTAAGCCAAGTTCTTGTGGTCAGTGTAAATTATTACCGGGTGAAGAGCCCCTTCGAGCAGGTAACGCCACTCCTCCAATGCCAGCTTGATGGCCAATAACTCTCGATCTCCTATGGAATAGTTGCGCTCAGAAGAGGAGAAGAGTTTGGAGAAGAAGCCACAAGTTACCATTCTCCCGGAAGATGATTTTTGGGTAAGTACCGCTCCGACTCCAGAGGAGGAGGCGTCAACCTCCAGGAAGAACTGCTTGTTGCCATCTGGGCGATGCAGCACCGGGGCGGAAGAGAAGGCCTGTTTTAAGGAAAGAAAGGCCTCCTCTGCTTCGGGTGGCCACTCTCTGGGATTAGTGCCCTTACGGGTGAGCGCGGAAATTGGGGCAGTCCGGGAAGAGAAGTGCGGTATGAAGAGGCGGTAGTAGTTGGCGAAGCCCAGGAACCGCTGAATGGCCTTCAACCCCTCCGGTCGGGGCCATTTCTCGATGGCAGACAGTTTCTCTGGATCCATTCGAAGGCCGGTCTGAGAAATAATGTAGCCCAAAAACGGAAGCGAGGTCTGCTCAAAGAGGCACTTCTCATATTTAGCGAAGAGGTGATTCTGCCTGAGCCTGAGCAGGACCTGACGAACGTCTCTCCGGTGAGTCTGGAGATCCGGAGAGAAGACCAAGATGTCGTCCAGGTACACCACTACGCAGGAGTAGAGAAGATCCCGGAAGATGTCATTGACCAACTCTTGAAAGACGGCAGGAGCGTTACAGAGACCAAAGGGCATTACCAGATATTCATAGTGGCCGTCCCGGGTGTTGAATGCAGTCTTCCATTCATCCCCTTGACGGATACGGACCAGGTTGTACGCCCCACGGAGGTCCAGTTTGGTGAAGATTCTAGCCCCCCTCAGACGATCAAATAATTCTGGAATGAGCGGAAGGGGGTACTTATTCTTCACCGTGATCTGGTTAAGGCCTCTATAGTCTATACAGGGACGGAGAGAGCCGTCCTTCTTTTTTACGAAAAAGAAGCCTGCTCCCGCCGGGGAGGTAGATTTCCGGATGAATCCTCTGGCCAAATTTTCCTCAATATATTCGGACATCGACCGGGTCTCAGCAGCGGACAATGGGTAAATACGCCCACGGGGAGGCATAGTACCGGGTAACAGGTCGATAGGACAGTCGTATGGTCTATGAGGGGGTAATGTCTCTGCCTCCTTTTTATTAAAGACATCAGCAAATGACCAATAGGGAATCGGAAGTCCAGGTAGATTAGTTGGGGTAGGAGAAGGACGGGCGGGATGAACAGGAACCAAACAAGTCTTATGACAGTCCTGTCCCCAGCGAAGGACTTCTCCGGTCTGCCAGTCAAGCACGGGTGCATGTCTCTGGAGCCAAGGTAGACCTAGTAAGAGGGCGTGAGAGAGTCCAGGCAGAACATGAAAAGAGATGCTCTCAGAATGCAGCATTCCCACCTGCAGAGTTACGGATTCGGTGATGAGTTAGATGGGACGTGGTAAGAGGCCCCCATCCACAGCAGCGACAGATAATGGTATAGCCAGAGGTTTGGTGGGAATGCGGTATTTTTCTACCAGGGCCTGTGAAATAAGATTCCCGGCCGCTCCAGAGTCAAGTTGGGCTAGTTCGAAATAACGATTCTCCCCGCAGATAATTGAGACTGACAGCAGCAGAGATGGAGAGGATTTATTCTTGTCTAGGTCGACCTCTCTGAGCGAACCTAGACACAGGCGTTTCCCGACCTCTCCGGGCAGGTACGGATCCGGTGCTCCTTACTGCCACAGTAGAAGCAGCTCCCCTCGGCACGGCGTAAGTCCTGATGGGTTTTGACCATCTTGGTCTGGTCAACCTGCATAGGCTCAGGAGAGTGTACCTGGGGAGAAACGGAGGGAGTGACGGATTTCTGAAAAGTAGGAGCTAGACGTGGAAACCTCCTCTCACGGGTGACTTCTTTGGCACGCTCCTGGAACCGTAGGTCAATCCGGGTGGCAAGAGTTATTAGGTCATCGAGAGTGGTAGGAATGTCTCGACCGGCAAGTTCATCTTTGATACGGCCGGACAGACCCTCCCAGAAGACAGATACCAGAGCGTCGTTATCCCAGGCCAGCTCCGAGGCAAGGGTACGGAACCGTATGGCATATTGGCCCACGGTGAGACTTCCCTGACGGAGGCGTAGCAGAGATGATGCGGATGAGGTCTTCCGTCCAGGTTCGTCGAAGACTTTCCGGAAAGCCGTGAGAAAGGCAGGCAAGTCGGACACCAGGGGGTCTCCTCTCTCCCATAGAGGATTTAGCCAGGCCAGGGCCTCCCCGGTGAGATGGGACATGATGAAGGCAATTTTGGCCCGGTCGGAGTTAAACTGGTGGGACAGGAGTTCAAAGTGCAGGGTGCACTGATTTATAAAGCCCCGAGCCTGAGCGGAGTCGCCTCCGAAGCGAGGAGGTGCAGAAAGCCGGGGTCCGGGGTAGGATACCGTAGTATTGGTGGGCAGCGGAGCTGCCGGATTGCGAGTCATGACTCTGGCGGTGGTTGCTGGTGGAGCAGTCAGAATGTCCAGGCGAGTATTGACATTCCGCAGGTGACTCAGGATGGACTCCTGTTGGGACCTCTGACGGGACAGTTCATGACACAGGTCCGAGAGTGAGGGAGCTTGGGTGCCACCGGGTTCCATGGCCCGAGCAAACTGTAACGGGTCTGGGAGGCGGAACCTCTGAGCTACTATACAAGGGGGCGGTCCTTGTAAGGGAGCGGGTGGCGACCAGGGAAGACGGGCAGGCAGTCACAGCAGGTGACCGGGACAGTCTCTGAGTGAACGGGCTGGAGGTCACGGCAAGTGACCGGGGCAGTCTCTGGATGAACGGGCAGGAGATCACGGCAAGTGACCGGGGCAGTCTCTGGATGAACGGGCAGTAGGTCACGGCAAGTGACCGGGGCAGTCTCTGGGTAAAGGGTAGGTACGAACCAGGGGAGGAGTCCTGAGGAGATAATTTGCATATTCCCACTGCATTTTGGGGTAAGTGAAGAGTCTCCGTGAGCTCAAAGAACACTGGATTTTGGCTGTTGGAGCTGAAAAGAGGACATCGGTAAACCAGGGGAGGAGTCCTGAGGAGATAATTTGCATATTCCCACTGCATTTTGGGGTAAGTGAAGAGTCTCCGTGAGCTCAAAGAACACTGGATTTTGGCTGTTGGAGCTGAAAAGAGGACATCGGTAAACCAGGGGAGGAGTCCTGAGGAGATAATTTGCATATTCCCACTGCATTTTGGGGTAAGTGAAGAGTCTCCGTGAGCTCAAAGAACACTGGATTTTGGCTGTTGGAGCTGAAAAGAGGACATCGGTAAAGCTTTTTAAGCTTTTTTCACTGTTTTCAGAACATTAACAGTAAGAACATGGAAGAGTCCAGGAGCCATTTGGTGAGCTGCATATCCTGCTACATGTTCACAGACTTGCCAGTGGAAAAGCCAAACTTCACATGCCAGAAATGCAAGCTTGTGTCCCTGTTGGAGGAAAAGTTGCGAAATCTAGAAGAGAGGTTAACTACCTTGAAAATCATTAAGGAAGGTGAAGAGTTCTTAGACAGAGCAGAATTATCTCTTCATGATTCAGAAAGAGAAGAAATTCTCACTGCACCTGACGAAACAGAGGAATGGAAGCCTGTGACCCACAGAAGCCGGAGGATCGAGAGGCAGTCAGCACCCATACTGCTCAGGAACCAGTACCAGGCTCTCACGCAGGAGAACCATGAAGAAATACAGCAAGATAAGACTTTGCCAGCAATGAATAACCTTGTAAGCCCTCAGAATCCTCCTGGATGGAGAAAGAAGAATGTTGTGAAGAAAAAACGGAGAGTGGTGGTCATGGGGGATTCCCTGTTAAGAGGAACAGAGGCCGCTATCTGCAGACCAGACATAACCTCAAGAGAAATGTGCTGTCTTCCAGGAGCAAAAATTAAAGATGTGTCTGACAGGATATCAAGACTCTTCAGACCTACAGATCACTACCCATTCCTGCTAATACATGTGGGGACAAATGACACCGCAAGAAAGGACCTGGAAACCATCTGCAGTGACTTTGAAGACTTGGGCAAGAAAGTGAAAGAATTGGGAGCGCAGGTGGTCTTCTCATCCATCCTCCCAGTGGATGGCCATGGAACAATGAGGTGGAATAAGATTCTACAGGTGAACAACTGGCTACGTCGATGGTGCCGTCAACAAGGATTTGGATTTCTGGATCACGGAATGAATTACCTATACGATGGACTACTTGCTAGAGATGGGGTGCACCTTACGAAGACTGGAAAACATGTATTTGGAAATTGCCTTGCTGCACTCATCAGGAGAGCTTTATACCAGAACAATGTGGGAAGGGAAGCAAAAGGCCAGAAAAAGCCATACAGCTGACAAATACTATTGAGATCTCTGCTACTGGAAGTGGAAAGGAAGAACAAAGACAAAACAATTTAAATAATAAAAATATGGGAGGAAGAGAAACCAATCACAAACTAAAATGTTTTTATACAAATGCACAAAGCATGGGCAACAAACAAGGAGAATTGGAACTACTAATGCAGGAAAAGAAATATGATGTCATTGGAATCACTGAAACTTGGTGGGACGATACACATGATTGGAATAAAAGGCTAAAAGGATACAACTTATTTGCAAGAAACAGACTTGATAAACGAGGAGGAGGTGTTGCATTGTATGTTAGAAAAGCGTATATCTGCACAGAGATTGAAGCTTCAGAGACTGGGAGTTCTGTGGGAACTGTTTGGGTAAGAATACAAGGAGAGAACAACGGAAAGGACACCATTGTAGGCATTTACTACAGGCCACCTGGGCAAGCTGAAGATATGGATGAACTCTTTATGTATCAAATGACCAAGTTCTCAAAAAAATATAACGTAGTGGTCATGGGAGATTTCAACTATCCAGACATTTGTTGGGAATCTCTCTCAAGTAAAACGAACAGGTCAAGCAAATTCTTATCCTCTCTTGCTGACAACTTTATCTTCCAAAAGGTAGGGGAGAAAACAAGGGGATCTGCTACTTTGGATCTAATCCTTATAAACAAGGAGGAAATGGTTGAGGAGGTAAAAGTGGCTGGGACCCTAGGAGGCAGCGATCATGCTATTATAGAATTTTGGATAACTAGAGGAGGAAGACATGTGAAGACTCAAACTTCAAGGTTAGATTTTAGAAAGGCAGATTTTAAGAGACTCAGAAAGAGAATAGGAGGGATCCAATGGCTGGATGTCCTTAAGGACAAAAATGTCCAGGAAGGATGGGAAATTTTTAAAAATGAGATTCTCAAAGCCCAATCGTTAACAATCCCGAAAAGTAGGAAGAATGGGAAGCATTTAAGGAAACCAGGATGGATGAACACAGAACTTAAACACATGCTAAAAAGAAAGAAAGAAATGTTTATTAAATGGAAAGAGGGAGGCATATCTAAAGAAGATTATAATGCAGTCTGCAGATCCTGCAGGGCATGTATCAGGTTAGCTAAAGCTGACAATGAATTAAGGCTTGCAAGAGATGTCAAAAGCAATAAAAAAGGATTTTGGGGGTATGTCAAAAGTAAAAGAAAAGTCAAAGATGCTATAGGATTTTTACAGGATGAAAATGGAGAAATGGTAAGAGAGGATGTTGAGAAGGCCAAACTTTTTAATTCCTATTTTGCATCTGTTTTCTCTCAGAAAGAAAATGTAACATCAACTGATCTTCACTGTCCTTTTAAAGGAATAGAAGAATCCAAGTTATCTGTAAACAGAAAGATTGTGAGGGAATATTTAGCTAACATAAATGAGTTCAAGTCTCCAGGTCCAGATGAATTACACCCCAGAGTACTGAAGGAGATCGTAGAAGAAATTTTAGAACCACTCTCCATAATCTTTGAAAATTCTTGGAGAACAGGAGAAGTCCCAGAAGACTGGAGAAGAGCAAATGTTGTTCCTATCTTCAAAAAGGGGAAGAAGGTGGACCCAGGGAACTATAGGCCGGTGAGTCTGACTTCTATACCAGGAAAGATCTTTGAACAAATTATTAAACTACATGTATGTAAGTACCTGGATAAGAATGAAGTGATTAACCAGAGTCAGCATGGGTTTATAACTAACAAGTCATGTCAGACTAACTTAATTTCCTTCTATGACAGAATCACTGACTGGGTGGATCAGGGAAATGCTGTAGATATAGTATATCTTGACTTCAGCAAAGCATTTGACAAAGTATCTCACACCATCCTTATTGAAAAAATGACCAAGTATGCAATGGACCAGGCAACTGTTAGGTGGATTCATAACTGGCTTAGTGATCGGACTCAAAGGGTGATTGTAAATGGCTTCACATCCAGCTGGATGAATGTCTCAAGTGGGGTACCACAGGGCTCCGTCCTGGGACCTGTATTGTTCAACATCTTTATCAATGATTTAGATGAAGGAATTGAGGGTAAACTGATTAAATTTGCTGATGACACAAAGCTAGGAGGGATAGCTAACACTAGAGAAGAGAGTGAGAGGATTCAAAAAGACCTAAATAAACTGGAGCAGTGGACAGCAACCAACAGAATGGTTTTTAACAGGGAAAAATGCAAAGTACTACATCTGGGCAATAAAAATGAAAAAAGCATTTACAGAATGGGAGGAATAGAGCTAAGCAACAGTACATGTGAAAAAGACTTAGGTATACTAATAGATCATAGACTGAACATGAGTCAACAGTGTGATGCAGCAGCAAAAAAGGCAAATACAATTCTGGGATGTATTAACAGAAGCATACAGTCTAGATCACGTGAAGTCATCATTGGTCTTTACTCCTCTTTGGTCAGACGTCATCTGGAATACTGTGTACAGTTTTGGGCACCACATTTTAAAAAAGACATCGACAAACTGGAGCAAGTTCAGAGAAGAGCGACCAGAATGGTGACTGGTCTGCAAACCATGTCCTATGAGGAACGGTTGCAGGATTTGGGAATGTTTAGCTTGCAAAAAAGAAGACTGAGAGGAGACTTAATAGCTGTCTACAAATATGTCAAGGGCTGTCACATTGTAGAAGGATCATCTTTATTCTCATTTGCACAAGGAAAGACTAGAAGCAATGGGATGAAACTAAATGGGAGGAGACACAGATTAGATATTAGAAAAAACTTTTTGACAGTTAGGGTGATTAATGAGTGGAACAGGCTGCCACGAGAGGTGGTGAGTTCCCCTTCAATGGACGTCTTCAAACAGAGGCTGGACAGACATCTGTCTGAGATGATCTAGTGAATCCTGCTTTGAGCAGGGGGTTGGACCAGATGACCCAGGAGGTCCCTTCCAACTCTACCATTCTATGATTCTATGATTCTATGACCTGTGATGGCAGAGCCTCCAGGTAGGCTAGCAGGCAGATGGTAGATGTGAGCTCCCAGGTGAGCAAGTGAGAGTCTCTGGAATGGCAGGTGGTCACAGCACGTGACGGCGGAGCCTCCAGGTAGGCTAGCAGGCAGGTAACAGGTGTGCGCTCCCAGGTGAGCGGGCAGGAGTCTCTGGAATGGCAGGTGGTCACAGCACGTGACGGCGGAGCCTCCAGGTAGGCTAGCAGGCAGGTAGCAGATGTGCGCTCCCAGGTGAGCGGGCAAGCTGGTCCATAGACAGACTGACAGGAGTTGGAAGGCAGACCGTCGGACCTCAGGCTAGCAGGCAGGTAGCAGAAGAGCGCTCCCAGGTGAGCGGGCAAGCTGGTCCATAGACAGACTGACAGGAGTTGGTAGGCAGACCGTCGGACCTCAGGCTAGCAGGCAGGTAAGCAGAATATCAGGCAGGAATCAGACAGCAAACTGGCAGGAATCTGGCAGGTAACTGGCAACGGGACCTGAGGGCTGAAGCAGAGTAGTGAACAGTGCAACAACATTGCTCGGGCACCTCCATTTTGGAGGAGGTGCCTTATATATGGTGAAGTCCTCCGGCCATTGGCCGGGGACTCCTTAGGACGGCGCGCGCGGCCCCTTTAAGAGGGAGGGAGCGCGCGCGCGCCCTAAGCACGTTGGCCGGGAAGGAGCGCGCGCTGCCAGCAGAGCGGGAGGAGGACGCCGGGCTCGGAGCAGAGGGGTGAGGGGAACAGCGTCCCTGCTTAGCAGAGGGCAGGGACGCCGGCGCTACAGAGAGCTTGTGTATTAGGTAGGGAGAGGTTAGTGTTCTTCCAGTGTCCATCTTAAAACAGCTCTTGTCAGAGGTAAAGCAATGTTTTTCCTGCACACAGAGTAGTAGCATTGTGTGCTGACTTTTTTTTAGCACCGGTCTATTTCCCCCGCTGTTTTAGGGGTCAGAGCCTGACTTCTGTCCGTATTAGAGTACGTAAAAAATCCCTGATTGCCCTGCACAAAGCAGTAGTCCACACATTTCCTACTGCCTTCTACAAGCACCAGCCCATTCTAACCACTATTTTGGAAGCCACCATCCCAAGGGCCTCCAATCACAAATAGTAGTTAGACTGGAGTAGGAATACTGTCCTGGTTTGTCCACTGCACAATCTGCATAGGGTTTCTAAAAATTACCCCTATGGGCTGAGTCATGGTTGACGCAGGAAAGAAACGGGGTCTTATGGGAAGGGGGTGACGGTAACAGCGGTAGCATGAATCTGCATTTTTGGTGAATATAGGTTGGCTTGCTCTCATCTCGAGGGATTACAAACTGTTGAATTTAATCAGAGTAAGTCTGTCTGCATTTTCCGTGGAGAAGCGTGTGCGCCTATCAGCAGTGTCAGACTGGGGTGTCTGGGGCCCACAGGAGGAATTGATCCTCGGGGCCCACCCTACCGCTATATGCAAATACCTGATAGCCGATATCCCCGTTATCATGGAGCGTCTGCTGTAAATCACAGGCGGCTCCGGCACATCTACTGTGCACCACCATAACTGGGATGTACAATTACGGCAGTTTGCAGTAAAGGGGTTCTTTGGTTAAAACAAGTTATCACCGATCCATGGGATCCACAGGATAGATGATCACTTACTGATCATTTGGGTCCGAACATTGGAAAAGACACCGATCGGAAGAATGTGGACATTTTGTCCCTGACAGGACACTTATCCCCATTTTAAAATGCCGCGGCAGGTGGGACGTCTGACCGCGGCTCCATTCATTCTCTTTGGGGTTTCCAGAAAAAATACAAGAACAGACACTGAGGGAATGAATGGATCAGTGGTTAAGTTGCACATGAGCTCCAGTCTAATGGGGATAAAAGCTTCACATTCTACCAATCAGTGCGGGTCCCAGCAGTCAGACCCCACTAATCAATAATGTATCACTGATCCTGTGGAGAGGTGATAACTTGTTTTCCCTGGAGAACCCCTGTAAGTGCATCTTATTCCAAGTATTTAATCACTAATGGAAATAAAGAATCTTCTCCTAATTAATATCAGTGAGAGCAAATGACCGCCATACACAACACAATCCACTATAACAACACCAATAGTGCCACATACCAGGGAGAAATACTGCCACACCATGACTGGACTACATATTACCACCACATAGTGACCGAATAATACTACATACAAGGAAGAAATACCACCACACCGTGACCAGACCACATATTAACAGCATATAGCATTCAAATAATTCCTCATCATTGCTCTCCCCCACCTCATCCATGATTGCTCTCCCCCACCCCCATCATTGCTCTCCCCACCTCCTCCATCCTTGCTCTCTCCCACCTCCTCCATCATTGCTCTTCCCACCTCCTCCATCCTTGCTCTCTCCCACCTCCTCCATCATTGTTCTCTCCCACCTCCTCCATCTTCATTGCCATTTCTTCCCCCACCTCCTTCATCATTGCCATATCTCACCCACATCCTCCATCATCATTGCCATATCTCCCCCCCACCTCCTCCATCATCATTGCCATATCTCCCCCCCACCTCCTCCATCATCATTGCCATATCTCTCCCACCTCCTCCATCATCATTGCCATATCTCTCCCACCTCCTCTATCATTGCCATATCTCTCCCACCTCCTCTATCATTGCCATATCCCCCCACCTCCTCCATCATTGCCATATCTCCCCCACCTCCTCCATTATTGCCATATCTCCACCCACCTCCTCCATCATTGCCATATCTCCCCCACCTCCTCCATCATTGCCATATCTCTCCCACCTCCTCCATCATTGCCATATCCCCCACCTCCTCTATCATTGCCATATCCCCCCACCTCCTCCATCATTGCCATATCTCCACCCACCTCCTCCATCATCATTGCCATATCTCCCCCCACCTCCTCCATCATTGCCATATCTCCCCCACCTCCTCCATTATCATTGCCATGCTATATCTCACCCACCTCCTCCATCATCATTGTCAAATCTCCTGCCACCTCCTCCATCATCATTGCCATGCTTTCCCTTGCCTCCTCCATCACCATTACCATGCCATATCTCCCCCCACCTCCTCCATCATTGTTGCTCTCCCTCATCTCCCTCCACCTCCTCCATCACCACTGTATTAGTTTAAAAAAAAAAAAAAACAACACTTACCCTGTCTGCTCGTTCCCCCGCAGCACCGTCCTCGGCTTCCTGCACAGCATCTTTCTCCCTGACACAGGCCCACGCTGCATGGTGGCGTCATCAAGCAGCGCGAGCCTGTGTCAGGGAGAAAGTGGCGGTTAGGAAGCACAGGATGGATCCCTCCAGCTCTGCTGCCATTTTCCTCCCGTCAGCAGCGAGCGGAGGGTTCCGTCCTGTGCTTCCTGCCCGCCGTACACTGTGAGGGCAATCTGGCCATGGGCCCCCCGGAGCCTGGGAGTCCACAAAGTAGGCCAGATTGCCCTCATCAGCCACACTGCAAGGGCCCATCCTCCACCTTTGGGCCCCTGTGCAGGTCCACCGGCGGCCATGTTAACCAGCGGGCCCCATGTGTCCTGCTCAGGGGCTCGCCGAGGACCCGGGTCCACCGGAGAATTCTCCGGTGTCCTGGTGCCCCAGTCCGACCCTGCCTATCAGTGATGATTGCCCCAGCAGTACTGAAAACACGCTCAGACTCCACACTAGCAGCCGGGCAGGCCAGCACCTCCAAGGACGTCAGGCCAGCACCTCCAAGGAGGTCAGGCCAAGTGTTCAGCTTAGAAACCCAATAATTAAAGGGAACTGAAGCGTCAGAAAGGACTCACGTATGGTCACTTAAGTACCCCTTGACAATGTTCTGCAACTTATCCCTCCTTGGCATTGTTACAGGCACAGATAGCCTTTACTGCTATGCTGGTCTATTGAAAATTGCCCAATTTGTGCACATTTTCCCCCCACTTCTGTTGGAGCTGGTGTTCTTGTCCCTCCCCATTATCCCTTGGTGTTGAAAAGAGTCGGTATCTCTGCCACCAGCATTGTCTGAGGGTGATGTTTTCAGCAACTGATCTACAACGGCCCTCTTGAACAATTCAATTGTAAAACTCTTTGTTGACTCCAAAAGGAGAGAAGGAAATTTCTCCTTGTACCGTGGATCGAGAAAGGTGGCCAACCAGTATAGGTCGCTCTTGTCACCTGCACCTTAAAAACATTTCCAGAATCCTTCCTTTTCTCACCTTTGAAACTGCTAAAACTCCTACTGTCGCTCTTATTCACTCTCGTCTGGACTACTGCAACTCTCTTCAAATCGGTCTCCGTCTTACCAAACTTTCTCCTCTCCAATCCATCCTGAATGCGGCAGCCAGGGTCGTATTTATGTCCAGCTACTTCACCGATGCCTCCACCTTGTGCCAGTCATTACACTGGTTACCATTCACCACAGAATACAATATAGACTCATTGCTCTCACCCACAAAGCTCTCCACAGTTCTGCACCGCCTTATATCTCCTCTCTCATCTCAGTCTATCGTCCTACACGTGCCCTCCGTTCTACAAACGACCTAAGACTAGCATCCCCCATAATCCGAACCTCGCACCTTCGTCTCCAAGACTTCTCTCGTGCTGCGCCAGTTCTCTGGAATGCTCTACCCCAGGCGATCCGATTGATGCCTAGCCCCCACGTCTCCAAGCGCGCTTTAAAAACCCATCTCTTTAAACAAGCCGACCACCTCAACTACTCAGTAACTTAACTCTCCCCTGTCCCCTCCTAAATATTATTCAGAATCTGCTCCCTCCTCTTCATCTGTCTCCACACCCTCCATGCACAAGATAACTGCACTCGATACTTGATTATTGCACTTAAACATACTGGCTGATGACCAGATCATGCAGCTTTGTATGAAAATCCCTATGTATTATAATTGCTAGACCTGAAATAACAAGCACTTCTCACCTATTGTGTCCCCCCATTTTCTTATAGATTGTAAGCAGCGAGCAGCCGGACCCTCACTCCTAATGTAACTGTTTAAACTGAATTTATTGTCTGTACTGTCTCCACTTAATTGTAAAGTGCTGCGGAATATGTTGGCGCTATATAAATAAAAATTATTATTATCATTATTATTATTATTATTATTATTATTACTGTTGGATAAAATGTGTATAACGCGAGGGTCTTGCCACAGACTCTTACACATGAACGGTGCCATGTGGGCCAAGCTGCAAAAAGGCAAATTTTCTGTGTCCCCAACAGTAGAAACAATACCCATCCTCTCCTCATGCTGACTTGCCTCCTCCTCCTCTCCTGCCCATCCAGGCTGGACAGACATGAAGCTTGGGTTGGGTGTCCTCTCTGCAGCATTACGAGTCCCTTCGGTAGCACAGAAAAACAAGTCCTCTCCCTCCTCATCCTCCTCATCTTCCTCCTCATCACCCAATGTTGCCTCAGAATATTGGCTGGGCTGGGTAGTAACACCCATTGGGAAATCTGGCTCCATACCAACATGCTGGGCACTCAAAGCTTCCTCTTTGAGATTATGCAGTGATTGTTTCAAGAGACCCAGCAGCGGGATAGTTAAGCTCATAATAGCCTGATCACCGCTCACGAGGTTGGTGCACTACTCAAAGTTCTCAAGAACCTCACAAATGTCAGCTATCCACTCCCACTCGACAGGTGTTATGTGTGGTGGCTGACTCTCAGTCTGACGGTCATATTGAAGCTAGTATTCAGCTACTGCCCTCTGCAGTTCACTAATCCTCGCCAACATATAATAGGTGTAGTTCCACCGCGTGGGCAGGTCGCAAATGAGTCGGTGACTTGGCAAATTCAAGCGCTTTTGCAGAGCTGTAAGAGCAGCAAAAGTGTGGCGCCCCTGCGGGTTCAGTCGCCACAGAGGTACTGCATCTCACCGAGAGGTGTGGTATCTCCTTCTCTCAGGTGAGGAGGGAGTGCTGCACTGAACCCCAAACACCTGCACCCAGCACTACATTACTCCAGACCAACAGGAGGGGCAAGATGCGTCGCTTCCCTGCTGAGCCCTGTCCCTGGCTGGAGTGGGGGGAACCAAAGTAGGGGGAACCATGTAGTGGGTGTGGGTGGAGGAAGAATATTAGTGGAGCATTGAAAGAAGTGATATAAAAAGGGATGGAACAATCTAGAAGGGTTCTGCAGTGAGAGGAAGAGTTGGGAGCAGGAGCTCTGTAGGAGCTCTGCTCAGGAGGAGGGGGGCCTAGCCAGAGAGGCCCAAGACTGAAGGAAGAGAGGAGCAGGAGAAAGGCTCCAGGAACGTGGAAGGGACCCCAGGGGTACGGGTAGTGCTGGAGGCCACCCGTACGCCCGAATCTGCCAGGCGGTGGAGAGGTCAGGTCGCACAGAGGGGACCGGTCCCTAAGCTAGCAGAGTTCTTTAAGCCTCAACTAGGAAACCGTAGGCTGCAGTATTTCAGGTGCTGCAGCCATAAGCCACATCTGTTTCACCAAGAAGGTGGCCATAGAGGACCCAGGGGACAGAGAAGATGTCGCCCGACAAGGTCCACGGCCACTGGATTGGGACACTAGGTGAGAGGTGCAGGGAGACGACCAGAGGGAACACACAGAAGGGGGTCCCGTTACGTACTCCGGAGGTATCTGAGGGTTGGCTGAGCCCCTGCCCGGTGAACTCAGCACGACGTGGGAAGTTATGATCTGCAGTTGTAACCAGGAGCAAAGTGAGAACTGTGAGTAAATCCGGAAGACTGCAACCCACTGTCTCTGTGAATTATTACTGCTGCGCCATCACCCTCTGCACTACACTGCACCACGAGTGCTACTTCAATAACAACAACATCTGCACTGCCCTGGAGTTAAGCTCTACCTGTGGAAAGCTGAACCAACTCTGCTGCATTAACAACAGCTCCAGAGGATCTGCTCCGCAGCGGGGCTCCCTTTAGCTGCATACCACAGGTGGCATCACGAACTGTATATAAGAACTTTAATTCCCCTGTAAATTTCCCCTTTTATTGACCGCCCTGGGTCACGGACTGGGTCACCGCCACTGTGACATCTCCCCTAGCAACGACCGGCCCGGCACCGAGTACCCCACGGCTCAGGGGGCGCGTCAAAAGCGGTAGAGGAATGGTGGAAATGGGTGCTAATACGGCGCACCTTCTCAAGTAGGTACGGCAAGTCACGGAAAGTTTTCAGAAATTTCGAAACAACTAGGTTCAGCATGTCAGCCATGCATGGCACATGTACCAGCTTGCTGATCTTGAAAGCCGCCACCAGGTTATGCCCATTATCGCAGACGACCAGAACGGGTTGGAGGTGCAGCGGGGAGAGCCACTGATTGGTCTGTTGTTTTAAAGCTTGCCACAGCTCTGCTACAGTGTGTGGTTTCTGACCTAAACAGATCAGCTTCAGCAGAGCGTGTTGCCACTTTGCCGATGCGCTGCTGCACAGGTCCCAGCTTGGCAGTGATGGGGAGGGTAATTCAGCAGAGGATGAGGAGCAGGAGGAGGGGAGAGAGGAAGTGGAATATGAAGAGGCGGAAACCCTGACAGAAGTTGGGTTGGCATGTGTGATGTTCCTGTCTGCGCCTTTGTCCCACCCTCCACCAGGTTCCCCCAGTGTGCCATGACAGAAATGTATCGTCCCTCTACACAACAATTTGCCCAGGTGTCTCTTGTTACGTGGACCTTCTGGGTTACGGCGTTGGTGAGAGCACGGTTTAGATTGTTTAACACGTGCTTGTGGAACGCAGGGGCGGCACACCGGGCAAAATAGTGGGAATAGTGGGAACACTGTATCGTGGGGCAGCCACAGCCAAGAGATCACGGAAAGACTGTGTTCCCACCAGCCTAAACGGCAACATCTCCACAGCTATCAGTTTGGCAATGTGCGAGTTTAGTATTTCTGCCTGTGGGTGCGTGGCTGGGTATTTACGCTTTCTTTCCAAGCTCTCAGGCACGGACAATTGGATGCTTTGTTGGCACAAGGAAGTGGATGTGGTTGATGTTTGTTGTGTGTGAGCAACCGCAGCATTGTGGTCAGGAGGTATGAGCGCCTGCTTCCTGAACAGCAGATTCTGAAGGACATAGCCCAGGCGACATGGCATAAGTCTCCACTGAACCCAAAAGCACTACAGATACTGGCTGGTGACGAGCTCATGCAGCCTTTATCTATCCCTCATCCCCTCAAGATGGCTGGACCATCATTGTAAATAAGCCCCTGTCCTTTGTGTCACCCCACCTCATTGTAGATCGTAAGCTCTTACGAGCGGGGTCGTCATTATTTTTGCTTTAATTACTGTATTATCTTTAGCTATGTTACTTATAACTGTTGAATATGAACCTCTGAATTGTAAAACGCTGCACAATAGGTTGGCGCTATATAAATAAAGAGTATTATTATTATTATTGGTTTGACCCGCAGATGCAGATTTGGTACCCTGGTGTTCCGCCCACCTTCTGGGGTGCTTGGCTGCCATGTGGTTTTACATACTGGTGGTGCTCAGGTTGCCTTTGCCCTGGCCTCTGCTCAACCTGGTATGGAAGATGCTACAGACAACAATGTTTTTTTTTCTGAAGGACTTTCAGAAAAAAAATTCCACACAGCAGCTGAACGCCCCCTTGCCTTGACTTGGCGCACAGCGGGGGTGCTCTTGGGAACAGTTGACCCAGTTCTCACTCTGGGAAAGCCACCAACCCTTGGTGCCTGTGTTGGTGCTACATATCCATCTTCCTCTGTGTTGCTGTCATGGCTATGCGTGCCAACGGTTCAAGTCGGATCAGTGGACTCATCATCGACCACCTCATCTTCTATCTCATCCTCCTTCCCAGTTGACATTATAGGCTGAACTGAGGGCAACTGTGTCTCATCATCATCAGCCTTCACCTCTAGAGACAGTAAATGACGTTCCTCCAAGTGGCTTTCTTCTGGCCGTAGGTCCTCAAATACTTGAGCATCAACACACGCCACCTCCTCTTGTCCCTCTTCAGTGCTGTCCGGTGATAGGCCAGAGCCAACGAAAGGATACGTACCAAACAAATTCTCGGAGTGGCCAAGTCTCCTGTGACTGATAATGAACGGGAGGAAGGAGAACCAGCTTCAGGATTGGATGGGCCAGCCTTCTGTGTATCCACAGTAGACTGTATGGTCGTGGAAGATTTGTTGCTGCTTGACAAATGCGTAGAAACATGGTCTGCTATCCAAGACAGAATCTGCTCTCACCCTTCTGGCTTCCACACATGTTTACGCTCCAGACCGGGAACTTTTTCAAGGAACATAGTGGATGCCTCAAACTTCTTCAGACCTGACACAGACTGAGTGCCTTCTCGCGCACCACTGACAACTCCACATCCACGTCCCTTAACAACAGGCTTTTTTGGTGTTTTTGGGTTTTGTTGACACAAAGGCACAGCCAAAATAGTGAGTCAACCATGACACAGCCCATAGGGCTAATTTTTACAAATCCTATGCACATTGTGCAGTGGACAAACCAGGACAGTATTCCTACTCCAGCCTAACTACTATTTGTGATTGGAGGCCCTTGTGATGATGGCTTCCTGCGTCAACCATGACTCAGACCACAGGGGTAATTTTCACAAACCCTATACACATTGTGCAGTGGACAAATCTGGATTGTACAGTAGTCCTACCAAACTGATATTTGTCATTGGAGGCCCTTGTCACAGGTTGTCCCACATTTTGACAGAGATAGGGGATACATATTCAATAGAAATTTACTCTGACTGTTGATGACCGACTGATGGCCCCCTGAAAACTTGAATTGAGGGCCACAACTACTACAGTACTCCATCATAGATAATGTTTGTCAAGGGAGGCTGTTACGCACACGCCCGGACTAACTGGTGTGAGCATAGTTAGTGATCCCACTGGACCATGAACCGAGGAGTGCCTGGAGGGGCGTGACTAAGTATCAACTCGGTCCGACCAAGGTCGCACGGCGGCTCAGTCGTGAACCAGGGAGGAACCGAGCAGAGGGATCAGGTGCTACTCCAGGTCAGACCCCGGTCACAGCTGTTGACCCACACCGGGAATGCAGGAACGGGCAGGCACAGCTGGTATGCAGACAGGTGGGTACTGGCAGGCACAGCTGGTATGCAGACTGGCGGGTACTGGCAGGCACGGCTGGTATGCAGATAGGTGGGTACTGGCAGGCACGGCTGGTATGCAGACAGGCGGGTACTGGCAGGTAGGAACGCAGGCTGGATAGGGACCAGTACAGACTGGGATACAGCAATAGAGCCACGGGTGCGGTGGACTAGCAGAGCAGAACCGCAGGCGCGGAGGACAAGCGGAGCAGAGCAGAGCGAAACCGCAGGCGCGAGGACAAGCAGAGCAGAGCGAAACCGCAGGTGCAGTGGACAAGCAGAGCAGAGCGAAACCACAGGTGCGGTGGACAAGCAGAGCAGAGTGAAACCGCAGGTGCGGAGCACAAGCGGAGCACAAGCAGAGCAGAGTGAAACCGCAGGTGCGGAGGACAAGCAGAGCAGAGCGAAAACGCAGGTGCGGTGGACAAGCAGAGCAGAGCGAAACCACAGGTGCGGTGGACAAGCAGAGCAGAGCGAAATCGCAGGTACGGTGGACAAGCAGAGCAGAGCGAAACCGCAGGTGCGGTGGACAAGCAGAGCAGAGCGAAAGCGCAGGTGCGAATAGCGAGTGGACACAAAGCTGACAAACAGAAGTACAGAGACAACGAGTTGGAGTTAGGTGCAGGTTCAGACACAGCAGGAAAAGGGAAGGTTTGGACATAGGGACAAACAGGTAACAGGCTAGGACACAGTTCAGACAGGAACTGAACCAGGAACAAGATACAGGAACGAGCCTGGGAACTCAGCCCCCAGGGTGGCGGAGACAGACTAGAAGTCACAGATACAGGTAACAGGCCTGGGTATACAGCCCCCAGGGTGGCGTAACAGACTAGAAGTCACAGATGCAGATAACGGGCCTGGGTATACAGCCCCCAGGGTGGCAGAACAGATTAGAAGTCAAAGATACAGATAAAGGACCTGGGTATACAGCCCCCAAGGTGGCGGAACAGACTCGATACAGGACAGGACCTGGCAACTCAGTTGCACAGAACACATTGAAAGAAAGTGTTGCTCAGGCACCCCCTACTGGGTGGAGGGGGTTTAAGTATCCAGTGACTCACAGCAATAGGCTGGGGACGCATTAGGAATGCACACACAGTAACTATAAGAATCAGGCAGTAACCGCGCCGCCGCCCTAAGCAATCAGACAAGAGACATGCACACAGCAGGTACTGGAGCAAAGTGTGCAGCCTGGACTGATAGGTAAGATGGCGGTCTTGCATGGTGGGAGGTGGTAAGCCATGCCAGCACACCGCCAGGGATGTTACAGATAGAGATGAGCGGTGTTCGACTCGAACTGTTCGCCAATCTCAAATTCGAGCTGTTTTGGGCGGTGTTCGAGCCGTTCGGCGAACACGAACAATTTGAAAAAAATTCGGCTGTTCGAGGTTATGTTCGATAACTGTTCGTGCACCAAAATCATAACTGGATTTTTTCTCAGTAATGATGAAAATTAATGTTAATACGCAGTTTGAGTGTACAGCGGGGTGGGGGGAGGGGCAGGGGATGGATCTCTGCAGGAACAATGAAGATCTCCATTTTTTTTTCTCTTTCCCGCATTTGCAGTGGGGAGGTGCAATCTGTCAGCCTATCAGCAGCGCACACACGGAGCGAAGTGCTTTTTTTCACACAAGCAAGGGCATGTGTGATTGGCAGTGTATGTCACATGTCCTTGCCCTATAAGACCAAGCCATTTTCCCCGTCGCCACCATTTTCTCACTGCTGCAGCTGCGTGTTAGACGGCACCGTTGTTGCTGTGTGCGCTATACCTTGTTAATTTCAAGCCAATTTTCGCACAAATCTACAGATAGCTTGGGAGTAGGGAATAGTTGTGATTGCAGTCCTTTTAAGGACTAGGTTACAGCATTTCCTACGACTTTTATCAGGCAGGTCTGTGCTCTTAAATAGATAGATTGTGGGAGTAAAGACTAATTGTAATTGCAGTCCTTTTCAGGACTAGGTTACATCAGTTCCTATCAGTTTTTGCCAGGCAGGTCTGTGCCAGTGCTGTGCAAGTTTTTTTCACAGCATTTGGCTGAATCTAGCAAAGCTAATCCTTTTTGGCCTATTGCAGAGTGTGTTAGTCAGTGGAGTAGCCTATCTGTGTTGCAAGATATACCACCTGTGTATAGAATACCAATTTTTTTACTGCACCTAGTGAAGTAAAATCTTTTGGGCATAGCATCATTCTATTAGTCCATCTATACTGACCTCCATCAGGTTGCAAATTGAATCTAATTTTTTGTCTGCATCTAGCTCTGAAAAAATATTTGGGCTTCTACCAGTGTGTGGGACTCATTGTATTAGGCCATCTATACCAAGCTCCACCAGCTTTGAAATTAATAATAATTTTTAGCTGCATCTAGCCCGGAAACATTTTTTTCTTCCCAATAGTGGTAGCAATAGAAATATGGAGCACGTGCCTGACTAACAAAAATATACGCTTCATAACACAAAACACCAGCCTAGCGCACTGCATTAATAAGATGGCATCATCGTCTCTCCCAGTGCTAGGCCTACTACGCCGGCTAGCATTCCTGTGCCTAAAACACAATGTATGGGTCCGCGCTAGCCACAATGCTGAGGGGTCTAAAGCTGCTGCTAACGCTTTATCACAATTCAATTGGCAGATTTTCACAGAGCTCCTCCCCAATGCCCACCCATCGGGACAACAGTTGCCCACCTTCCCTATGGGATCTAGTGGCGAATAGTTGATGCCATTAATCAGAGCGTCAGTTGCCCCGTCGACGTGGCAAGCATTCGGTAAGGCATGGGAAGAGTGGACACGACTAGTAGCAGGCAGACGGGTTGACCAATGTGAACAAGCCAGATTACAAGTCACCATAGAATTTCTCCCCCAGCTAATGATGAGGGGCATATCAGGGGCGTCAGCGCAGCGGTGTCTGACCGGAGTAGAATTTCACTTCCAACTACTGAATTGGGGAGATGTGACAAAGAGATTCATCATCAGACAATCCATAAAAGGGTGGAAAAGGGGTCAGCCAAGTCAGGAGTGTAGACGTCCCGTCCCGTGTCACTAAAACCGATTTCTCACATCATATCCCTAACACCATTAACATGATACTCACAATTTGAAGCAACACTACTGTCTACTGTATTTGCGATCGCCTTCTTCGGGGCGCTATGCATAAGCGAATTAGTCCCTCAATCCAAAATTAACACCAGTGGAGGCTTATTCCACCAGGACGTAGTCATAGCCAATAATGCAATACGTCTACGCATACGCAAATCGAAAACGGTTCCAGCGGGCAGGGGCACTTGGGTACTTCTACAACCCACAAATTGTACACTGAGTCGGGTAACAATAGTAAAAACATATATAACCATCAGATCACAAAGTAATTTCTTCCTATCACACATTGATGGAACGCCATTATCAAGATACCAGTTCCAAGCTATATTTAATAAATGCATAACATCGGCAGGGAACCACCCCAAAGATTACGGGACACACTCATTCCGCATAGGCGCGGCCACAGAAGCAGCAAGAGCAGGACTGTCAGAAACAGAAGTTCAGAGGATATGGAGATGGCGATCCACGTGTTTGGCGACATACATAAGACCGAACTTGTTATCCTAACGTGGTTTGTTTCTTTTACAGGTGACGCTAAGCCAACAGTGTGGGTGATAGGCCACTCGTATATATATTGGGCAGAAAAAAGGGCAAAAGTCCGCCCAGGCGGGAGGAAATTTGAGTTTCATAACACATATTTGAACTGGAGAGGTATTAGAGGCCTGCAATGGCCACAGGTACTAATGGAGGTAATCAAGGTAGGGAGAGAGGCAAGAGGTCCGGTCATCTTAGTTATACAGGCCCAGGGAAACGACATAGCTTATCACAAGAGCGCATAACTAATGGCAATAATGAAACTAGACACTGAGCGCTTCAGAGAATTTTTCACAAAACTAACTATAGTATGGTCAGAGATTGTGCCGATAGCGGTATGGCAAGGTGCGCGAGACATCACGGCCATCGAACGGACAAGGCGGGTAATAAATATTCGGATGCCAAAATTTAGAAGAGACAGAGGCGGTGTAGTGATACAACACCGACAACTGGAAGGAGATAAAGCAGGCCTCATACGGCCCGACGGTGTTCACTTAATGGATATTGGACTGGACATATTCCTGTCAGGACTCCAGGGCGGAGTGGAACAAGCGTTAAGAGTGATGGATGGGGGTCAGAGTCCTGCATACGAGTATGCAGGATCCTCCGTGGCCTGGAAATAGAAAGGACATGTTGGAGAGTTACACTTGTTGGCCAACTTGCCGGTGTGGAGACCCAGGGCATGCTGCAACAAGCTGAATTATTTTAGAAATAAAATGCCTTTCTAATGGAATGAGTATAAAGAGTTAATAAAGCTGTGACCGATCCTCACCCATCCAGTTGTAAGAGTTACATTATTGTATTGTCAAGGAAAGGGGGGCGGTAGGGGAGCTGAGCGTCTGGGTTTGGTTGGGGGTCCCCACAGTCTGCCTAGGCTAGATGCATTTAAAAATTCTTATTAGATACACAGGCGGTGCAGCCTGCTTCGCAGCTGGGCTACTACGCCCAAAGTATTGCCTAGGCTAGATGCAGTTAAAAATTCTACGCTGACTAGCAGACACTGAAGCTTTGGAGCAGACCTCTGAGTAAACAGCTCTTCACACTCAACCATCTGTGTTACCCCAAGCCATAGTGTATGTAGTTTCTTACAGTTAAAAGGGGGGGGAGCGACCCAACCCACCTGGAATTGACGATGCCAACATCACGTAAAACACAGCCAGGGGACTCCAAAAAGAGTCTCCATTTTTTCCAAAAATTGTGGCACAGACACCACTTAAGTGGCATCAATTGCCCCAGAGTTGCTTAAAACGGTTGGTGAGGTGATTTTACCAAATCCTCAAGCTTTTAGTCTCCCCAGGATGACACAGGGGTAGAAAAGTCCTTGCGGATCCATGATTTGTTCATCTTTATGAACGTGAGTTTGTCTACATTATCAGTGGAGAGCCGCGTGCGCTTATCTGTCAGCACACCACCAGCAGCGCTGAACACACGTTCAGAGAGAACGCTGGCTGCAGGGCATGACAAGATCTCCAAGGCGTAAGTGGCGAGCTCCGGCCATTTTTCCAGATTGGAAGCCCAAAATGAGCAAGGGTCCAGTGACACAGTCATAGCTTCGATGTTCACTCGGAGATACTCCTGTACCATCGTCTCTAGGCGTTGACTATGTGTCAGACTTCTTGTCTCCTGTGGCCTTGCAAAGGATGGGCTAAAAAAGTGGTGAAACGGTTCCACAAAATTGCTGTTACCAGCGGATACTGTGTTACTGTTACGGTTTGAGTGATGAAGACTCGACAGTCCCACGGTTGGCAAGTTAGAACTGTGAGATTCACTACGTGCACCACTGGTGTTTTGTGGAAAAGCACATGTAAGATTCTGCAACAGTCTCTGCTGATACTCCTGCATGCGTGAATCCCTTTCTATGGTAGGAATTATTTCAGCAAATTTACTTTTGTACCGGGGATGTAAGAGTATGGCAACCCAGTAGTCAGGATTATTTTGAATTCTGACAATCTGAGGGTCATGTTGCAGGTAGTGCAGCAAGAAGGCACTCATGTGTCTTGCGCATCTAGGAGCCCCAAAATTATTTTCCGGGCTAGATGCAGCTAAAAATTATTATTAATTTGAAAGCTGGTGGAGCTTAGTATAGATGGCCTAATAGAATCAGTACTGCAAACTGCTACAAGGCCCAAATTATTTTCCAGCCAAGATACAGATAAACATGATTAGTAATTTTAAATCTGGTGGAGTTTAGTATAGATGGCCTAATAGAATCAGTACTGCACACTGCTACAAGGCCCAAATTATTTGCCAGCAAGATACAGATAAACATGATTATTAATTTTAAATCTGGTGGATTTTAGTATAGATGGCCTAATAGAATCAGTACTGCACACTGCTACAAGGCCCAAATTATTTTCCAGCCAAGACACAGATAAACATGATTAGTAACTTGAAAGCTTAAAACGGTGGGTGAGGTGATTTTAACAAATCATCAAGCTTTTACTCTCCCCAGGATGACACAGGGTTAGAAAAGTCATTTCGGATCCATGATTTGTTCATCTTTATGAACATGAGTCTATCTACATTATCAGTGGAGAGCCGCGTGCGCTTATCTGTCAGCACACCACCAGCAGCGCTGAACACACGTTCAGACAGAACGCTGGCTGCGGGGCACGACAAGATCTCCAAGGCGTGAGTGGCGAGCTCCGGCCATTTATCCAGATTGGAAGCCCAAAAAGAGCAAGGGTCCAGTGACACAGTCATGGCTTCAATGTTTACTTGGAGATACTCCTGTACCATCGTCTCTAGGCATTGACTATGTGTCTGACTTCTTGTCTCCTGTGGCCTTGCAAAGGATGGGCTAAAAAAGTGGTGAAATGATTCCGCAAAATTGCTGTTACCAGCAGATACTGTGTTTCTGATACGGTTTGAGTGCTGAAGACTCGACAGTCCCACGGTTGGCAAGTTAGAACTGTGAGATTCACTACGTGCACCACTGGTGTTTTGGGGAAAAGCACATGTAAGATTCTGCAGCAGTCTCTGCTGATACTCCTGCATGTGTGCATCCCTTTCTATGGCAGGAATAATTTCTGCAAATTTACTTTTGTACCGGGGATCTAACAGTGTGGCAACCCAGTAGTCAGGATTATTTCTAATTCTCACAATTCGAGGGTCATGTTGCAGGTAGTGCAGCAAGAAGGCACTCATGTGTGTTGCGCATCCAGGAGCATCAAGTCCCTGTTGTGCTGGTGGCGAGGTAACAATCATGCTTCCTTCCTCTGTCCTCTCCCCCCAACCTCGCACAACAGAAATGTGATCAAGGTCTCCCTCATCTGATGAGTCTTCCATCAGTTCGTCCTCCACTTCTTCCTGGGCTCCTGCACCTTCCTCACTAGTTTGGCTGCTACCATGCGCCCTGGTAAAACCATCTCCCCCACCCTCACATGCCTGCCGCCTTGGTGCTGAAGACCATCTGGACCTTGCAGATGTTAGCCCTTCCGCATACGACTCCTCCTCTACTTCCTCCACCTCCTCTTGTCCCACCACCTGACTCCGAATTCTGTTTAACATGTGCTCCAGCATGTAAATCACCGGAATAGTCATGCTGATAATGGCATCGTCAGCACTAAACATCTTCGTCGCCATTTCAAAACTGTGCAGAAGGGTGTGTGGCGCCCCTGAGGGTTCAGTCGCCACAGAGGTACTGCATCTCACCCAGAGGTGTGGTATCTCACCCTCAGGTAAGGAAGGAGTATGGCTCGGGACCCTAACACCTGCATCCAACACATACCCGCAGTGGGGGTAGGGCGAGATTGCTCCTAAGGGAGAGCACAGTCCCAGGTCCCTAGCTGGTGAGAGGGTCCTATGTAGTGGGTGTGGGTGGAGAAAGCAGCTTAGGGGAGCACATGACAGGGAGAGTATAAATAGGAAGCCATCTTAGAAAGAGCAAGCCAGTCAGAGGAGGAGAAGTGACAGGAGCAGAGGCTCTGCATGAGCTCTGCTCCGGAGGCGGGCCTAGCCTGGGAGGCCCAAGACTGAAGGAGAGAAGAGAGGAGTGGGAGCAGGAAGGCTCCAGGAACCGAAGGGACCCTAGGGGTACGGGCCGTGCAGAAGGACACCCGTACGCCCGCTGCTACCAGGAGGTAGAGAGGTCAGGCCGATAAGGGGAACCGGTCCCTCAACTAGCGGAGAAACAGCAAGGCTCAACTAGAAACCGGAGGCTGCAGCATTTCATGTACTGCAGGCCAAAGTCCACACCAGTCTCACTAAGAAGGTAGCCACATAGGACCCAGGGGACGGAACACACGTCGCCCGCCAAGGCCCGAGGATACCGGATAGAAGTGTCACTGGGTGTGAGGTGCAGGGAGAAGGCCAGAGAAAGGACACACAGAAGGGGGTCCTGCTAAGTACTCCGGAGCTATCTGGGGGTGGACTGAGCCCCTCACTGAGTACGCACAGCACGACGGGGGAGATTGCTCTGGTACCTGTAATCTGGACTGCAACAACTGTGAGTAAAGATCTTGGGACTGCATCACACGGACTCTGTGTTCATTACTGACTCCCTGCACTACAACCACCATCATCCACCCACACTGCCCTGAAGCTACACTCTTCCTGTGGGGAGTAATAATACCATTGCTGCAAAACCATCAGCTTCAGAGAACTGTTCCGCAGCGGCGGCCCCTTTGGCTGCACTCCACAGGTGGCGTAGTCGGACATTATAAAACCCATATATACAAATTACCCTTGGATTGACCACCCTGGGTCACGGACCGGGTCGCCGCCACAGTGACTACAACCCCCAGCGTCTACCGGCCCGGCTCCGGGTACCCCACGGCCCAGGGGGCGCGTCAACTTCATAGGTCCCTGATCTGAGACCACTCCTGCAGCGTGATTTGCCCCACCTCTGGATCTCGTTGGCCCAGGCTATACGTCAGAACGTATTGCACCAGGGCTTGTCGGTGCTGCCACAGTCGCTGCAACATGTGCAGAGTTGAATTCCACCGTGTCGGCACATCGCATTTCAGCCGGTGAACTGGCAGGCCCAACGACTTCTGTAGAGATGTAAGTCGTTGAGCTGCGGGATGCGAACGGCGGAAGTGAGCGACCGTGCCCTCTGCAGAAGGCCATCTAGTCCGGGATAGTGGGCTAAAAATTGCTGGACAACCAGGTTCAACACGTGAGCCATACAAGGCACATGTGTGACATTGCCCCGGCGAAGGGCCGCACCCAGATTTGCAGCATTGTCGCACACGGCCTTCCCTGGTTTCAGGTCCAGTGGAGACAACCATTCATGAAATTGGTTCTCCAGAGCTGACCACAACTCCTCAGCTGTGTGACTCACATTTCCCAGACATTTCAAAGTAAAAACCGCCTGATGATGTTGAGCCCTGCTGCCAGCATAGCAAGGAGGTGGACAGGTTCCCTTCTGCGCAGTTAGAAAGCTTGTGGCATGACCAGACAGGCTTTGGGTGCAGGTGGAGGACCGAGAGGAGGTTGAGGAGGCAGAAGCAGTGGAGGAACTTCTAGATAAAGAGGAATGACGCACAACTCGTGGGGACGGCAAGACTTGGACAGCAGCCCCTTGTCCTGCTGTCACCATAGTTACCCAGTGCCCAGTCAGCGACATGTAACGCCCCTGTCCATGCCTACTCGTCCAAGTGTCTGTGGTGAAATGCACCCTGTCACACACAGAGTTTCTCAAAGAAGCGGTGATGTTGTGTGCGACATGCTGGTGGAGCGCAGGCACACCTTTCTTTGAGAAGTAGTGCCGACTGGGCATCTGGTACTGGGGCACTGCGACGGACATAAGGTCTCAAAAATCCTCTGTGTCCACCAGGCGGAAAGGCAGCATTTCTGTAGCCAAGAGCTTGCAGATGGTGAAATTCAACCTCTTAGCTTTCTCATGTCTAGGAGGAAATGGTCTTTTACTTGTCCACATCTGAGGGACCGAGGGCTGGCTGTTGTGCTTAGACGGGGTTGAGTAGGGTGTCCCCGGCAAACTGCCGGTCTGTGAGGAAGATGCAGGCGGACATGTTAGGTTGCCTTGATCCAAAGGTGGTGCTCTCGATGTCGGAGAGCGCTCAACACCAGCAGGTGTTTTCACTTCCCAATGATCTGACGACCTGCCAATCACACTGGCTGTTGCGGTTAAAGAGGTGGCAGGTCTGCGTCCAAAAACATGTGTGACTGCTGTCCCCCCAGTCACAGAGGATGAAGAGGCTGCGGATGCACAAAATGGGGCAGACGGTGGTTGGCCCAGCCTGCTAGGCCGCATTGTAGCACAGTGAGCTTCCCACTGCAGCTTATGCTTCATATCCATGTGACGGTACATGCATGAAGTACTCAAACTATGGATTTTTTGGCCTCTACTTAGCTTTTGGTGACAAATATTACAGATAACACGAGTTGGGTCATCCTTATCGATCTGAAAAAATGCCCAGGCTATGCAAGGCTTAGAGCCCATGCGACCTGAAGAGCCACCATGACTTGTGGTCAGAGGCAGAGTTGTGGTTGAGGATGCAGTTGTTGACGTGCTTCCAGTACTCCGTCTATGTCCAGGAAGGCGCAACCTAACCTCATCGTCAATAGCATCTGTGACGCCCCGCTGCGCTTGGTATCAGAGATCCTAGAAGAGTGCATTGATGGAATCCTCCACAAGAGGCCCCCATAAACATTCACACATCTCCACCTTCCACCTCAGACCAGCAGAGGGAGCCCGTTAGGGATATAAATAGGGAAGGTGGAGCTAGGCAGTTCAGTTCCTCTGAAGAGTTCCTGCAGTAGAGAAGCCTAAGAGAGGTCAGACTGCAGTGGAGCTCAGTCTAGTCTAGAGAACTCAGTTAATAGTTCAGCAGTGGAGCACGAGGCTCCTGCTAGCTAGATTCAGCGAGCCCAGATAGAGCTTAAGGCAAGCTGCCGTTAGTGTGTATAGCCTAGTGAGGGCCCAAGTAGGCCAAAGGCGAGTGGCGAGTTAGTACATAAGGGGCAGAGGAGCTTAACCAGCTCACCCCGAAGCATTTACCAGACACCGGATCCGAGCTTACCGGGATCTCTATGACCCAGTAAGGCATAACCGGAATCCCTGGAGAACTACAAGTCCCAGGATCGCTAAGGTGCTGATACGTAACAGAGCCAGGAGACGCTTAGGCCCCGCATACTGGGAGCATGAACTCCAAGAGAAGGCCCTACCACAAGGTCAGCCAGCGCAGGACAGAGACAAAGTTAGGCCTAGCTCCAGGCAGGTCAGAAACTTACTACGCAGAGGCAAGAAACAGGAGGCCCTACACCCGCTCATTGGGGAGGATCCTGATATGCACCCTTCACCCTACAGTGCTCCGGGATGTGCCTGAATTTCCACCAGTAAAAGGTACTGAAGTGACTACCGTGTCCATTCCCGTTCTTGCTCTGACCCAGCTGGGTCTCGCCTGTCCTGCATTCCCCCTGCATACGCTGCCCTGAGACCTAGCTCCACCTGTGGGGAGCTATACCATCGAGCTGCCTTATCACCGGCCTCAGTGGACTGCTGCAGCACTGGTGCTTCTCACCAGATACCACAGGTGGCGTCACAAACTCTTATAAAATTAACAATTATCCGCCCTTTTAAAGAGTGACCCCAGGGTACGGGCCAGGGAGCCGACCACCGCGACATCCCCAAGGCCAGGCAAAGGCCCGGGTACCGAGTCATCCCCATCCCCTGGGCTAGTCACATCCTCCTCCACCTCCTCTGCTGACCTCATCGACTGGCTGACTGTGGGTTGACAGTAAGTGGGATCTCCAACCTCGTCATCATCACCCTGTGTGTTCTCACACCCGTCGTCCTCAGAGCCAACCTCTTCCTGCCCTGACCGAAAAGTCAAGTTGTCGCTCCAATCAGGTATTTGAGTCTCATCATCGTCTTCATCATTGTCTCCACCAACAGGAGTTACAGTTTGGGAACGAGGGTCTACATTATGCTCAGAACCTTCTTCATCTGGTCCTGGATCCGACTTATAAAGATTCTGGGCATCAGTGCAGATCATTTCCTCGTCTGGATTCACAGAAGCGCTGGAGTCGACCTCTGATTCCCCGGCTATAGTATGAGTAAACAGCTCTGCAGACTCAACCATCTGTGTTACCCCATACTCAGACGGGCAGCTGGAGACTTGGGAGCTGTGAAGAAGCAAGTGCGATTGGGGTGACACCTCTGAGGACTGGAGTATTTGTGATGTTGAAGTTGAGGTGGAGGAGAGCCCACTTGAAGGAGCACTTGATATCCGTTGAAGCACCTGCTGTTTTTGTGCCTCATCTGGAATTTGTAGCGATGGGCGTGTCCGTAAGAAAGGGATCATATCACATTGTCCACGAAAAGAAGTAGACATCTTAGTTTGGCTGGAAGATGGTCTTTCTTCTGCAGATGTTACTCCCCCCCCCCACCGTGGGGGGGCTCGACCCACCAGCGGACAGGCACCAGTATTGGGAGAGGGGGGCTGGCCGTCAGGGTCCACCGCGGCTCTGGCACAAACCCGGCGACACGGAGGTCGCACGGGCAGGAACGGACTGGCCGTGTCGGCTTCGCACTTTTTTGGTTTTAGAAGGGCATGTGTGTCTCCCCCTCCTTTTACTCCTCCACCTCTTTTCTTTTCGCATGACTATATGTACTTGTCACTTTTCCATGTGTTAGTTGTGTCTTCTGAGCAGTTTGTCAGCTTTTGGACACCTTTTGAAGTGTTCTCTATGTGTTTCTATGTGTTTTTGTTTGCCTGCCATTGGTTTTAACGGTGTTCGAAGGTGTTCGACGAACAGTTCGACGAACAGTTCGACGAACATGCGGGTGTTCGACGAACCAAACCGAACTCGAACACTACGGGGGTGGCTCAACACTAGTTATAACACTCCTTGGCTGTCCTTGTTTGCATAAACTATTTACCAGGCGTGGGCTAATTGGGGCTTTTGTGCTGAGCAGAAGGGGAATAAGGGAGAGGGGATGAACATCTATGTCAGGCAGATATGGAAGAACATTTTCCTGATATTAATATGTTCCTGACACTCTCTATGATGATCTTCGGACTGGCCACCGGGGTCTCCAACTTAATATATCTACCATACTATAACCTGTAATATACTTTTCAAGAAAGGCATCCAGGCACTTCTTAAATG
This sequence comes from Phyllobates terribilis, assembly GCF_046119375.1. NCBI lineage: Eukaryota > Metazoa > Chordata > Amphibia > Anura > Dendrobatidae > Phyllobates > Phyllobates terribilis. The sequence continues at coordinate 394,018,144 of NW_027362768.1, read as the reverse complement.
TTAGTAGTGAATCACTTGTGGCGCCCTGCTCCGCACAGGTGCCACAGAACCCAGTAGGGTGCATGGATGGACTTCTCCACAAGAGGCCCTCACACATTCACACACCTCCACCCTACCACCTCAGACCACCAGAGGGAGCCCGTTAGGGATATATATATAGGGAGGGTGGAGCCAGGCAGCCCAGTTTAGTCAGAGAGTTAGTCTTGAGTCAGAGTGAAGAGCGTGCTGACGCTGAGAGCAGCGAAGACGCAGCTCGTCTGCTGCTGCCGTAGTGAGGGCCCTGAGTGTTGCCGACGGCAAGGAGGAAAGGAGAGAGGAGTTGAGGGGGCAGAGGAGCGTACCAGGCTCACCCCGAAATATACACCGGACACCGGGCCCGCGCCTACAGGGACCCTTTATACCCAGTAGGGACCACTGGACACCTGGAGGACTACAAGTCTCAGGTCGACCAACGCTGACTACAGTACCAGGGCTAGGAGTCACGGAGGCCCCAGCAACCAGGGAGAGTGATCTCCAAGAGAAGGCCCTACCACCAGGTCAGCAGGTGCAAGAGAGAGAGACAGTAATTAAGCTAGGCCTAGCTCCAGGCAGGTTAGAAGCTTAACAAGTGGAAGCAACGGATCAGGAGGCCCTATATCCGCTCACTGGGGAGAGTCCAGAAGTGCACCCTTCATACCGAGTACCCTGGACCATACCTGCATCTACATCAGTAAAAGTACCGAAGCGAACCCCCGTGTGAGTGTCCGTCATTTCTTCCTGAACCGTCCTGGCCGTCTCTCCCCTGCACCATCATCCATTTCCCCACGCTGCCCTGAGGCCCGCTCCACCTGTGGGGAGCCATTCCATCATAAGCTGCCCTAACATCTGCCTCAGAGGACTGTCGCAGCACTGGTAGACCTTACCAGGCACCACAGGTGGCGTCATGAACAATTCCAAAATCCCCATATAAACCCAAAACCCCACTTTCTTTTTGTTGACCGTCCTGGGCCACGGACCGGGCCAGCCACCATGATATCCCCCACCAGCATCCACAGGCCCAGCTGCCGAGTACCCCACTGCCCCGGGGGCGCCTCAACCTCTTGGCGTCATGAACAGGATTCCGTGCCCGTCGCCACCGGGTACTGTGCACCTTAAAAGACTGTAGCACTTACTGTGGTGAAGATTTACGAGGTTTCCCACTATTATCCGCCATTTTCCTGTATCTTGAAGAAGACGGGCGTAACCGCGGGTAGAAGAGAGGCGTAACCGATGGAAGCGCACAAAGCCGAGGACACGCCCCGCCCCTGACGTCGAACCAGGAAGCGTCAGGTCCGGGAAGGAGTCCAGAGGACGCTCTGACGTCAGACGCGAGCGACGCAAGGTCCAGAAAGAAGACCGTCGCCCGCGGAGCTGCGGCCTACCTGATAAAAAGTGAAGAAGGTAGGCTACAGTTTACTAGGGGGGCGCAACCATGACTGACGACCAGCAAGCCGCCGGAGCACCAGTTAACGCTCCTGATGCCCAACTTGCGCCCGGCGCTGCACAGACCGGAGCGACCGCCCCACCAGCAAGGGTCGTGACTCCGTTGATACCAATAGCCCTGCCGTATATCCCTGGAACTAAATGGCTTCCCCAGTATGATGGCAAACCAGACACCCTGTCTGGGTTCAAGAGAAAAATATGCGATGTGCTAGACATGTATTCTATGACTGGTAAGCAGAGAGCCGCTGTTGTGCTGGGACAATTGACTGGTGCCGCAGAGCGGGAAGTTGAAACCTGGCCAGCCGCAGACCAGGAATCAGTATCCATCATCTTTAAGAGACTGCAAACTGTGTTTGAAAACCGCACTGAGACAGATCTCCGGATGAGGTTCTACCACTGTGTCCAGCAATCTGAGGACAGTATCCAGGACTACGCCTGGCGCTTACAGGAAGCCCTGCGGGTCCTGAAACAGGTTAGTCCAGCCAGCATACAAGATGAGAATAAAATGCTGATGGAACAGTTCATCCAGGGGTTGAGGTCCCAGGAGGAGAGCAGAACTGTACGGTGGTGGGCTTTAGATCATCCAGACGCCACCTTTGACACCCTGAAGGACATGGCTATTAAGGGTCTACAGCCCCTGGAAACATCAGGGACTGATATCCAGCGTTACCAGCGTGGGGCCACCCCAATGGCCGCAGCACCCACTGCTCCTTCATTGACGGCTGAAACAAAGACGCAAACAGTGCCCCCTAGCGAGCTGGACAGCAACGGTGATGTTTCTTTTAAGCCCGGTACTACCCGCGTTCTTCTTTTTCTCCGTGGGTGTTGCTGTCTCTGTCATCCCCCTCAAGAGGAGGTATAGTGGGGCGGCAATCCTGGAGAAGTTCCGAACGTAAGTACGATAGTAGGAGAGGAATTCTAATATCTGCCTCAACTCCCCGATGGTAGAGGGCCGCTTGTCTTTTAAGGCCAGAACCGGAGCGATTTCTGCTGGGTCCATGGTATATCCTTCTCCGGACACAATTTTCCCTAGAAATTGGACTTGTCTTTTGAACAGTTCACACTTCTTTGGGTCAACTTAACTCTGTGTTGTTGATACAGTTGTAATACGGTCCTCACGTGTTCAACATGCTTCCGGAAGGTTTTGCTGTGTACCACATTGTCATCTAAGTGCGGCTGGTAGATATCGTCCCTCAATCCTTCTAAACATGTCTCCATGCTCCTCTGGAATTCTGCTGGAGCTGAACTGAGCACAAACAGTATGCATATCCACTCATATAACCCACACGGTGTGATGAATGCTGTCAAGGGTCTACTGGACTCTTCAACAAACCCTTGGTAGTATGCCTTACCCTGATCGAGGACAGAGAACCAGGTGCTTCCTGATAGGCTATCCAGCATAACTTGGATCTTTGGTATCGGGTGCCGATCAGGTACTGACTTTCGGTTTAGTTGCTGGTAATCACAGCAGAGTCTCAACGTACCATCCTTCTTCCTAACACAGACAATAGGAGAGGAATAAGATGACTTCGACTTTTGGACCCAAGCTCTGTTGATGAGATCTTGTAAATATTCTTTCACTTCACGGTGTAATGGTTTTGGCACAGACATGTAACTTCTGGTTATTGGGGTCGTGTCTTTCAAATTGATTTTCAAATGCAACGATGGGATACAGCCTATAACAGAGTCATCTTTGAAGAATTCACGACACTCTTCTCTCAGCATCTGTTTTGCTACTGCTAGATCTTCAGCACACAAGTGTTCCAGGGATACTGGGGGATCCCAGGACCCTGAGGTGGGTCGTGCAATTTCCTCCCCTGGGCAACTCCTGTTCCTTGATGGGGAGACTGAATTCACAGTAGACTCCTGGGTGGGTCTCACACTGACTGGGTATACCGTTTTAATGGTTTCGATGTGACCTAACACAGTCTTTGGATCCAGTCTAATTTCGCGTTTCGTAGTATTCAACACCGGTTCTGTCACTCGAGCAAACCCACCAGTAGGAGTCGTAAGCACAGTCTCATCTTGAACTAGGCCTTCCGGAAGTTCTGAGGAGTCTTTCGGCAAGAACAGTCTTTTCTGGACTTTTCTTTTCTACCCGGACTCCACACCTCACCCCCGCCATTTGGTTTGCAGGGATTATGGTTGGGCACCAGCCTACCTTGACTTCTTTTAGGTCCATTGTATTCTGTGCTTTCTTTACTCTATAAATCATATTTTCTGCCACGGCGTTGGGTATGGCGAGCGATGTGACAATTGCATCTGTGTCACCCCAGGCCTGGATGCCACAAACATTAAAGGCTGTGACTGAGAGCAAGAGGGAGGTTCCCTGGTTAGGGACCATTAGCATGCAGCACCTCCTGTCCCAGGCCAGTAGGGGGAGCAGGCTGCCTCTATAAAAGCTGGAACTGGGGCAGGGTTAGAGAGACCAGGACCCACTTCTGAAGTGACCAGAAGGGTTCCTTACAGGAAGGGACAGGTCAGCAGCAGCTGAGGAGTCCGTGAGGCAAAGGAGAGACAGAGGTGACGAGAGCCGGTCCTGGATGAGAGAATCACCACCGGACATTGGGGTCCGAGGCTGTCAGGGTTGCAAGCCCAGCAGCAGAGAACCAACCCCCGAGGGACTTCAGGTCCCTTGGCCTAAGAAGCCTGGAGGCTCCGCCACACAGAGGGACCAGTACAGCCCGGAGAAGCAACAGGTACCTAAGGCCCGAGTCGCAAGCCATACAGGCGAGAAGTACACGGCCAGCTCAGGGACGTGGGCTATTACACCACGAAGAGGGGGATATTCAGAAAGAGCATAGAGAGAACGGTAGGCCTACACACTCACCCTGACCAGTGGAGCTCGCCCGAATGCTCTAAGACACCCAGGCCCATTCCTAACCGGTACTACTATTGGGTCAGTAATAACATCTGCAGTAAAGACCCTGGACTGTTTGAAGTGGACTCTGAGACCTTACTATTGCGGCCTGCACCATCACCCCCATCCTCCGCATACACTGCCCTGAGGCCACACTCCTCCCGTGGGGAGTTATCCTACCCCTATGCTGCACACCAACACCAGCCTCAGCGGTCTGCCTTGCAGCGGCGGTCATCCCTGACCGCAATCCACGGGTGGCGTAGTCGGACATTCCAAAACACTGATAAATAGACTGCCACAATTTGGTCTGACCACCCTGAGCAATTTGGTCTGACCAACCCTCAGGATCGGGTTGCCACTACTACCCCCAGCATCGCATAGAAGCCCGGTTCCGGGTGCCCCACGGCCCAGGGGGCGAGTCACATCCACTACCAGCGCCCCTGCCTTGTGTTTCGTGATGACCTCACTGATTACATTATAGCCCAGGATAGGATCCTCTGCCACGTTCTGATCACTGGTCACGAGAAAAGGGACCAAAAGCTCAATGGTGTTGCTGTTCTTCGTGGCCCTCAGTTGGAAAGTCTCTTCCACCCAGACTATGAAAGGGATTCTGGTCTGGTTGGTGGCTTTGCCGTGGAGTTCCACTGGTCCTATGAGTTCTTTTAGTGACTGAAGGCAGGTGTGTGGCAGGTAGCGCCTTCTCCATTCTTTCAAACATCATTTTTATTTGTTTTTTTAACAGAACAAACCATAGAAAACATATAAAACAAATAAAATAAAGCCGGGTACAAGATAAAGGACCTGTGCACACATCATGTACAATGAATGATCAGTAAGGTCCGGTTAGCTGGCCTAACAAACAGACGTCTAAGCTAAGTGTTAGCAAGTTACAGTCATCTACAGTCAACGGAATTCATTAAATAGCCATAAATTGTGATGATTTTCTCCCCTGCTTTAGTTAACACGTAAGAGTCCCAGGTTATTATCTAGATCCTCCAGAATATACCGGTCTGTAGAGGTAAATGGTTGGACAGTTTTATTCTTTTCAGACAGAGAACAGCAGGTTATAATAAACTGCTTCCATTTTGATAGAAACTTCCCGGCTTGTTGTTCTTTGTTACTAAGAGTATCTAATAGCTGCAATCCCATAAAATGTTTCATCTGGATTATTAGCTCTGCTATAGGGGGATTATTAGCTCTGCTATAAGGGGATTATTAGCTCTGCTATAGGGGGGTTATTAGCTCTGCTATAGGGGGGTTATTAGCTCTGCTATAGGGGGGTTATTAGCTCTGATATAGGTGGATTATCAGCTCTGCTATAGGGGGATTATTAGCTCTGATATAGGTGGATTATCAGCTCTGCTATAGGGGGATTATCAGCTCTGCTATAGGGGGGTTATTAGCTCTGATATAGGTGGATTATCAGCTCTGCTATAGGGGGATTATCAGCTCTGCTATAGGGGGGTTATTAGCTCTGCTATAAGGGGATTATTAGCTCTGCTATAGGGGGATTATTAGCTCTGCTATAGGGGGATTATTAGCTCTGCTATAGGGGGATTATTAGCTCTGCTATAAGGGGATTATTAGCTCTGCTATAGGGGGGTTATTAGCTCTGCTATAGGGGGGTTATTAGCTCTGCTATAGGGGGGTTATTAGCTCTGATATAGGTGGATTATCAGCTCTGCTATAGGGGGATTATTAGCTCTGATATAGGTGGATTATCAGCTCTGCTATAGGGGGATTATCAGCTCTGCTATAGGGGGGTTATTAGCTCTGATATAGGTGGATTATCAGCTCTGCTATAGGGGGATTATCAGCTCTGCTATAGGGGGGTTATTAGCTCTGCTATAAGGGGATTATTAGCTCTGCTATAGGGGGATTATTAGCTCTGCTATAGGGGGATTATTAGCTCTGCTATAGGGGGATTATTGGCTCTGCTATAGGGGGGTTATTAGCTCTGCTATAGGGGGATTATTAGCTCTGCTATAGGGGGATTATTAGCTCTGCTATAGGGGGATTATCAGCTCTGCTATAGGGGGATTATTAGCTCTGCTATAAGGGGATTATTAGCTCTGCTATAGGGGAGTTATTAGCTCTGCTATAGGGGGGTTATTAGCTCTGCTATAGGGGGATTATTAGCTCTGCTATAGGGGGATTATTAGCTCTGCTATAGGGGGATTATCAGCTCTGCTATAGGGGGATTATTAGCTCTGCTATAGGGGGATTATTAGCTCTGCTATAGGGGGATTATTAGCTCTGCTATAGGGGGATTATCAGCTCTGCTATAGGGGGATTATTAGCTCTGCTATAAGGGGATTATTAGCTCTGCTATAGGGGGGTTATTAGCTCTGCTATAGGGGGGTTATTAGCTCTGCTATAGGGGGATTATCAGATCTGCTATAGGGGGATTATTAGCTCTGCTATAGGGGGATTATTAGCTCTGCTATAGGGGGGTTATTAGCTCTGCTATAGGGGGGTTATTAGCTCTGCTATAGGGGGATTATTAGCTCTGCTATAGGGGGATTATCAGATCTGCTATAGGGGGATTATTAGCTCTGCTATAGGGGGATTATTAGCTCTGCTATAGGGGGGTTATTAGCTCTGCTATAGGGGGGTTATTAGCTCTGCTATAGAGGGATTATTAGCTCTGCTATAGGGGGATGATCAGCTCTGCTATAGGGGGATTATTAGCTCTGCTATAGGGGGGTTATTAGCTCTGCTATAGGGGGATTATTAGCTCTGCTATAGGGGGATTATTAGCTCTGATATAGGGGGATTATTAGCTCTGCTATAGGGGGATGATCAGCTCTGCTATAGGGGGGTTATTAGCTCTGCTATAGGGGGATTATTAGCTCTGCTATAGGGGGATTATTAGCTCTGCTATAGGGGGGTTATTAGCTCTGCTATAGGGGGATTATTAGCTCTGATATAGGTGGATTATCAGCTCTGCTATAAGGGGATTATTAGCTCTGCTATAGGGGGATTATTAGCTCTGCTATAGAGGGATTATTAGCTCTGCTATAAGGGGATTATTAGCTCTGCTATAGGGGGGTTATTAGCTCTGCTATAGGGGGATTATTAGCTCTGCTATAGGGGGATTATTAGCTCTGCTATAGGGGGATGATCAGCTCTGCTATAGGGGGATTATTAGCTCTGCTATAGGGGGATTATTAGCTCTGCTATAGGGGGGTTATTAGCTCTGCTATAGGGGGATTATTAGCTCTGATATAGGGGGATTATTAGCTCTGCTATAGGGGGATGATCAGCTCTGCTATAGGGGGGTTATTAGCTCTGCTATAGGGGGATTATTAGCTCTGCTATAGGGGGATTATTAGCTCTGCTATAGGGGGGTTATTAGCTCTGCTATAGGGGGGTTATTAGCTCTGATATAGGGGGATTATCAGCTCTGCTATAAGGGGATTATTAGCTCTGCTATAGGGGGATTATTAGCTCTGCTATAGAGGGATTATTAGCTCTGCTATAAGGGGATTATTAGCTCTGCTATAGGGGGATTATTAGCTCTGATATAGGTGGATTATCAGATCTGCTATAGGGGGATTATTAGCTCTGCTATAGTGGGATTATTAGCTCTGATATAGGCGGATTATCAACTCTGCTATAGGGGGATTATTAGCTCGGCTATAGGGGGATTATTAGCTCTGCTATAGAGCGATTATTAACTCTGCTATAGGGGGATTATTAGCTCTGCTATAAGGGGATTATTAGCTCTGCTATAGGGGGATTATTAGCTCTGCTATAGGGGGATTATTAGCTCTGCTATAAGGGGATTATTAGCTCTGCTATAGGGGGATTATTAGCTCTGATATAGGCGGATTATCAGCTCTGCTATAGGGGGATTATTAGCTCGGCTATAGGGGGATTATTAGCTCTGCTATAGAGCGATTATTAGCTCTGCTATAGGGGGATTATTAGCTCTGCTATAGGGGGATTATTAGCTCTGCTATAGGGGGATTATTAGCTCTGATATAGGTGGATTATCAGCTCTGCTATAGGGGGATTATTAGCTCTGCTATAGGGGGATTATTAGCTCTGCTATAGGGGGATTATTAGCTCTGCTATAAGGGGATTATTAGCTCTGCTATAGGGGGATTATTAGCTCTGCTATAGGGGGATTATTAGCTCTGCTATAGAGGGATTATTAGCTCTGCTATAGGGGGGTTATTAGCTCGGCTATAGGGGGATTATTAGCTTGGCTATAGGGGGATTATTAGCTCTGCTATAGAGGGATTATTAGCTCTGCTATAGGGGGATTATTAGCTCTGCTATAGGGGGATTATTAGCTCTGCTATAAGGGGATTATTAGCTCTGCTATAGGGGGATTATTAGCTCTGCTATAGGGGGATTATTAGCTCTGCTATAGAGGGATTATTAGCTCTGCTATAGGGGGGTTATTAGCTCGGCTATAGGGGGATTATTAGCTTGGCTATAGGGGGATTATTAGCTCTGCTATAGAGGGATTATTAGCTCTGCTATAGGGGGATTATTAGCTCTGCTATAGGGGGATTATTAGCTTGGCTATAGGGGGATTATTAGCTCTGCTATAGAGGGATTATTAGCTCTGCTATAGAGCGATTATTAGCTCTGCTATAGGGGGATTATTATCTTGGCTATAGGGGGATTATTAGCTCTGCTATAGAGCGATTATTAGCTCTGCTATAGGGGGATTATTAGCTCTGCTATAGGGGGATTATTAGCTCTGCTATAGGGGGATTATTAGCTCTGATATAGGTGGATTATCAGCTCTGCTATAGGGGGATTATTAGCTTGGCTATAGGGGGATTTTTAGCTCTGCTATAGAGGGATTATTAGCTCTGCTATAGGGGGATTATTAGCTCTGCTATAGGGGGATTATTAGCTCTGCTATAGAGGGATTATTAGCTCTGCTATAGGGGGATTATTAGCTCTGCTATAGAGGGATTATTAGCTCTGCTATAGGGGGATTATTAGCTCTGCTATAGGGGGATTATTAGCTCTGCTATAGGGGGGTTATTAGCTCTGCTATAGGGGGATTATTAGCTCTGATATAGGTGGATTATCAGCTCTGCTATAAGGGGATTATTAGCTCTGCTATAGGGGGATTATTAGCTCTGCTATACAGGGATTATTAGCTCTGCTATAAGGGGATTATTAGCTCTGCTATAGGGGGGTTATTAGCTCTGCTATAGGGGGATTATTAGCTCTGCTATAGGGGGATTATTAGCTCTGCTATAGGGGGATGATCAGCTCTGCTAAAGGGGGATTATTAGCTCTGCTATAGGGGGATTATTAGCTCTGCTATAGGGGGGTTATTAGCTCTGCTATAGGGGGATTATTAGCTCTGCTATAGGGGGATTATTAGCTCTGATATAGGGGGATTATTAGCTCTGCTATAGGGGGATGATCAGCTCTGCTATAGGGGGGTTATTAGCTCTGCTATAGGGGGATTATTAGCTCTGCTATAGGGGGATTATTAGCTCTGCTATAGAGGGATTATTAGCTCTGCTATAGGGGGGTTATTAGCTCTGCTATAGGGGGATTATTAGCTCTGATATAGGTGGATTATCAGCTCTGCTATAAGGGGATTATTAGCTCTGCTATAGGGGGATTATTAGCTCTGCTATAGAGGGATTATTAGCTCTGCTATAAGGGGATTATTAGCTCTGCTATAGGGGGATTATTAGCTCTGATATAGGTGGATTATCAGATCTGCTATAGGGGGATTACTAGCTCTGCTATAGTGGGATTATTAGCTCTGATATAGGCGGATTATCAACTCTGCTATAGGGGGATTATTAGCTCGGCTATAGGGGGATTATTAGCTCTGCTATAGAGCGATTATTAACTCTGCTATAGGGGGATTATTAGCTCTGCTATAAGGGGATTATTAGCTCTGCTATAGGGGGATTATTAGCTCTGCTATAGGGGGATTATTAGCTCTGCTATAAGGGGATTATTAGCTCTGCTATAGGGGGATTATTAGCTCTGATATAGGCGGATTATCAGCTCTGCTATAGGGGGGATTATTAGCTCGGCTATAGGGGGATTATTAGCTCTGCTATAGAGCGATTATTAGCTCTGCTATAGGGGGATTATTAGCTCTGCTATAGGGGGATTATTAGCTCTGCTATAAGGGGATTATTAGCTCTGCTATAGGGGGATTATTAGCTCTGCTATAGGGGGATTATTAGCTCTGCTATAGAGGGATTATTAGCTCTGCTATAGGGGGGTTATTAGCTCGGCTATAGGGGGATTATTAGCTTGGCTATAGGGGGATTATTAGCTCTGCTATAGAGGGATTATTAGCTCTGCTATAGGGGGATTATTAGCTCTGCTATAGGGGGATTATTAGCTCTGCTATAAGGGGATTATTAGCTCTGCTATAGGGGGATTATTAGCTCTGCTATAGGGGGATTATTAGCTCTGCTATAGAGGGGTTATTAGCTCTGCTATAGGGGGGTTATTAGCTCGGCTATAGGGGGATTATTAGCTTGGCTATAGGGGGATTATTAGCTCTGCTATAGAGGGATTATTAGCTCTGCTATAGGGGGATTATTAGCTCTGCTATAGGGGGATTATTAGCTTGGCTATAGGGGGATTATTAGCTCTGCTATAGAGGGATTATTAGCTCTGCTATAGAGCGATTATTAGCTCTGCTATAGGGGGATTATTATCTTGGCTATAGGGGGATTATTAGCTCTGCTATAGGGGGATTATTAGCTCTGCTATAGAGCGATTATTAGCTCTGCTATAGGGGGATTATTAGCTCTGCTATAGGGGGATTATTAGCTCTGCTATAGGGGGATTATTAGCTCTGATATAGGTGGATTATCAGCTCTGCTATAGGGGGATTATTAGCTTGGCTATAGGGGGATTTTTAGCTCTGCTATAGAGGGATTATTAGCTCTGCTATAGGGGGATTGTTAGCTCTGCTATAGAGGGATTATTAGCTCTGCTATAGAGGGATTATTAGCTCTGCTATAGGGGGATTATTATCTTGGCTATAGAGCGATTATTAGCTCTGCTATAGGGGGATTATTAGCTCTGCTATAGGGGGATTATTAGCTCTGCTATAGGGGGATTATTAGCTCTGATATAGGTGGATTATCAGCTCTGCTATAGGGGGATTATTAGCTCTGCAATAGGGGGATTTTTAGCTCTGCTATAGGGGGATTATTAGCTCTGCTATAGAGGGATTATTAGCTCTGCTATAGAGGGATTATTAGCTCTGCTATAGGGGGATTATTAGCTCTGCTATAGGGGGATTATTAGCTCTGCTATAGGGGGATTATTAGCTCTGCTATAGGGGGATTATCAGCTCTGCTATAGAGGGATTATTAGCTCTGCTATAGGGGGATTATTAGCTCTGCTATAGGGGGAATGATAGGATCCAGTCAATGTTGGAGTAACTGTTCTTTTGCCAGGAGGAGTAGGGTATGGAGCAGTTTTGGGGGGCCTTTTGATTTTTGGTCAGGATTTTCTGGGTTATCCCAATGATGTAGTATGGCTACATATGGAGAGAGTGTATCCTGGGCCCCATATAGTCGTTATCACATCTGAGACCTGGTCCCGTATACTGATGAATCAGGGCAGGACCATAGGCCGCGTATGAGGTCAGAGTACGGGTGATGACATTTAGGGCAGGCCATCATCCTATCTGACAAGGGATCTTTTTTCGGTATATTAAAGGCGTAAATGGCCGCGTGTATTATTTTATACTGAGTCTCTCTCCATGATTTGCTTATAATGTATTTTCTGAATGTCTTCCAGCCTATTCTGATCTTTGTAGGGATTTCAACGTCTTCAAGTTGCTGTTTCCAATATTTAAAGAAAACATCGGGGTGAATCTTTAATAAATTAGATTTCATGGCTGAGTAAAGACTAGAAATTGAGGGAGAACCAGTTGGAGATAGTAAGATTACATCTAGTTCGTTTTGGAAGGTCTGGACATCCTTTAAGTGTGACATAATGGATAGTCTGATTTGGTCATATTGGAGGCCATGCTGTAGCGGTAGACCATACTTATCCATACATTCTGGGAACGTCAACCACCTCCGCTCGGTTGGGTGGAGTAGGTGGGATATGTTATCTATACCTGCTTGCTGCCATTTAAGGAATAATGTATTTTTGCTGCCCTGTGGGAAGTCCGGGTTCCTCCATAGCGGCCGGTGCTGAGAAACTCTGAAGGAAAGGCCATATTTCTTCCTAACCGCTTTCCAAGCGGAAATGGTGTCTTTAAAAGTTACTGATTTTTTGATTGCTGGAGGTAGAGAAGAGAAGCGAGAGGGTAGAAGAGCAGCTAAATTAGAGGGGTACGCATAGTCTGATTCCAAAGAGTAATCCGAGTATGTCTGTCCATTATGGAGCGAGAAAGGCAAGCAAGGTTATAATTCCTGATACTGGGAACATTGATGCCTCCATCATCCTCGGACGACATAAGTTTGTCTAGATTAATCCTAGCACGTTTTCCTCTCCAGATAAAGTGACTGAAGTCCTTATTAAGTGTGAATACGTCACAGTGTTTCAGTAGTAATGGTAGAGTTTGGAGCTGATACATAACTTTAGAGGTTCTTATCATCTTAACGAGATGCGTCCTACCCAAAAAAGACAAGGGCAAATTCTGCCACGACTTCAACTGATCAGGGATTTTTTTGATGGGGTGGGATAATTTAATGTATATAGAGAAGATGGTAGCCGACCTATGTTTATGCCCAGATAGGTGATATGGGATGTAGATATGTTAATGTCATAGAACGATTTCTTTGGGTAGAGTTTCAGACCCTTTTCAGTTAATGGCAGCAATTCACATTTTTTGGCGTTTATTTTGAATCCAGAATATGAGCCAAAATTCTTAAGTAGATCCAACACCGGAGGTAAATGTAGGAAGGGATCCGACATGAACAGAATGATGTCGTCTGCAAAAAAAGCCGCCTGGACTGATTGTTTGTTAAATTGGATGCCTGAAAAAGTTTTAGGGTCTGACAAAATACGGACTAAGGGTTCTAGAGCCAGATTAAAAAGTAAGAGGGATAGAGGACATCCTTGTCTCGTTCCCTTCTCAAGAGGGAAGGGAGAGGATAGAGAACCCGGCGTCTACACCAGGGCTTTAGGAGACGTGTATAAATTACGAATGTGATTAAAAAAGGGGCCTGACAACGACACTTTAGTCAAAACCATGTATAACCAATCCCAACTTATATTATCAAAGGCTTTTTCGGCGTCAAGGGAGATAATTGCTGTGGATCCCTTTAGATCGGGAGTAGAGGGGATTTTATCGAGCGCCAGTAATACTTTCCTAATATTTAGCCTGGCTGAGCGACCCTTAAAGCCTGCTTCTATATGGGATATAAGGGGGGTAGAATGGAGGCCAGTCTGTCAGCCATTATCTTAGATAAAAGCTTAATGTCGATATTTATAAGTGAAATCAGTCTGTATGAATTGGGGGATAATGGATCTTTGTCTGGCTTTAGTAATAATTTGATATAAACCATATTTGCGGAAGGAAAAATGGGATTGCCACAAATTATCTTGTTGAAGATCGGTACTAATAGCGGGGACACCTCTTCCGTTAAGGATTTAAAGAAGTCAGAAGTGTCCATCGGGTCCGGGGGCTTTGTTTGGTTTCAGATCTCTAATTGTAGTGGTAATCTCCTCCAATGAGATAGGTTTATTTAATATAGATTTATGTTCCTCCGAAAATAAAGGTAATTTGACCTTATCCAAGAGTGTATCAGAGAGGGGCAAGGTTTGTTTTGGTTTTTTTTGTATAGGTCCTTATAGAATGAGCCTAAAATCTCATTAATTGATTTAGGATCCGTGTGAATAACCCCATTATTATTTCTTAATTGAAAAATTCCTTGTGGCTTTCTCAGACCTTTAGCTAAATTGGCCATCATCCTCCCTGATTTGTTGCCAAACCTATAAAAGAACGCTTCTGTTTGAGATAAGTGGAATTTTTCTCTCATATCTCCGTATTGATTGAATTCAGATTGTTTTTGGGACCAATGTGTTTTATTAAGACGGGAAGGGTCAAGAAGAAACGTAGTGTAGGCTTGTTTCAGTTCAGAGGACAGTTCACTATATTTTTTCATAACCCTCTTCCTGTGAGAAAAGGTATACGCCAAAATTCTCCCTCTAAGTACCGCCTTGGCCGATTCCTATAATAATGTGGGGTTATCTTGGTGTGCCGAATTGTCAGATAAGAACTCGCTCCACCATATCTTGAGAGAGGAAATAAAAGAGTCGTCTTTGCAAAAGTAATCTGGAAATCTCTACAAGAAGTCAGGACCCCTAGAGATCCCTCGACAGTTCCAACCTCACCGGAGCATGGTCAGAAATAACAATATCACCAATTTGCACCGTTACCAATTTAGCCAACAGAGGAGAAGACACAAAAAAGTAGTCAATACGGGACAAAGAGTCGTTGGCGTGTGAGAAGCACGTATATTCTCTATTACTGGGGTTCAAGAACCTCCATGAATCAATTAATTGGCAACTAGACATAAGAGGTGCCAGCGCTTTGTCATGCGAGGTAACCGATTGCGGAGTGCCAGTAGTGTTTTTCCTATCCTCATGAACTGAAACCACCGAGTTAAAGTCTCCACCTATTATTTTGTTAGGGTTGGAGTCAAATAAGAGTCTAGTCTTCAATTGTTTGAAAAAAGATTTGTTGCCTATATTAGGCGCATATACATTGTAGATAGAGAAGGTTCCACAAGATGTAGATAATGTTAATTGAATCAACCTCCCTTCTCCATCCTGCTGCTGACTTATGACCTGGTGTATAAACTGCTTATTAATAAGGATTAAGACTCCAGCCTTTCTATCTACGGACGGTGAACCATAGACACCCCCAACCCATAACTTCTTCATCCGGGGGAAATCCGCTTCAGGTAAATGCGTTTCTTGTAGCAGGGCTATGTCGGGCTTTAAACGTTTTAAATGTCTAAGGACTTTCATCCGTTTTTGGGGAGAGCGCAAACCCTTAACATTCCAAGATACGATATACATATTCAATGACTGTAAAGATAGACATGTTTGGTGAACAACTTACAAAATAATGATGACATGTAGTAGTTAGATTATATACTAACGAGAGAAGCTCGAACATGTGAAACAAACTCAAAAAACAATATACTAAAGTTTTAAAGAAGTGACCTAGCAAGAGCGTAAACATTTTTAACTGCTCGCTAGGGAAAAAACTATCTCCTGGGCTTCATTTCTGCCCGACCATGTGTGCAATATAACAGATTACATTTACATTTACATTTGGATTCAAATTCAAACCTAACTCCCCCCTTAATTAAGGTAATTTATCAGAATTTTCTTAAGCAATTGCCTCCATAAAAGACTTTTACTCCAGCGCCACCAGGCGTATAAAAGGAGAAACTCATTAAATCAGCGATTGTTATAGCTCTGGTCTCCTTTGTCTCCTCGTTTCGTGGGTCTCCTAGGGGACCGTGAACTAGAGGGAGTTTTTGCCTGGAGGGTCTGTTCAGGACTGGCCCCTGGGCCTAGGAGACTGTTGACAAAAGCATCTGCCTTATCAGGTGAGATAAATTCCCGGAAGGAGCCATCAGTGTCTTTCAGGCGTAGAGTAGCCGGATAGCGGAGTTGAAAGCGGATTTTTCTTTGTGCAGTCTGGTGCACATAGAGCTGAAGGCCTTCCTTTTCCTGGTTACTTCAATTGAGTAGTCTTCGAAAAGCAGGATTTTATGGCCTTGAATGATCAATGGGTGGTTTAGTTGTTTGTAAGCTCGGATAATGTCAGCTTTATCATTGAAATCCAAAAATTTCATAATGACCTGTCTTGGCCTGGTAGTATTGTGGGCTCCAGAGACAGAGGATGGAGGACCAATTCTGTGGACCCTTTCTGCCTTTTTACCTTCAGATAATTTTAGGGCTTTTGGGACTTCGTTCTCACATAGGGGCTTCAGAGTGTTCTGATGATATGATTCAGGTAGACCCACCAAACGCAGGTTGCTTCTGCGAGAGCGGTTCTCAAGGTCATCTATACGGTCTCTCAGAATTGAGTTTTCACGAACCATAGCCATTATTTTGGAGTGGTCCACATTTGAATCATCTTCAATGTTTGATACTCGTGATTCTAGCTCAGTGAGCTGTTCGGCTTGTTCTTCCTGTCTGGCCTGAAGATCCATCAGGGCAGTATTTAATGTGGATTGGATTATGATTTTGATTTCAGGAAGTAGCCTAGCAGTGACCTCAGCCGTTAGTTCCGAAGGGTCCATTTGTGATTCCCCTTTTCTTAAAGTAGAATTGCGGGGTGTTTTAGGGGGTTAACGTAGATCCCCTTCATCTTCAAGATGGACGTGCTGTTCCTCTTGGTCTACGGTAGGAGCCATATTATGAAGATTGGAGAAGTCAGAATGATTGGAAAAGGAAGATTGTTTTTGCCTGCTACAGAGAAGGTAGCGGTCCATATAGGCCAAAGATATTTTTCGAAGACGACCTTCAGCTGTGTGAAAATTACAAAAAATTTCTGAGCTGCGGGATCAAAAATCAGGAACTTGGAGGTGATGTACAGGGTGGGAGAACATGAGCAGGTAAACAGAAATCACATGGTCGGCGCCTGAACCGGAAGACTCACAGAATCATGGTTTGTAAATAGTGGTTACTTCATGATAAGGAATGGAGGGAACACCAAAGCCGGTTGTCTAATGTATAGTAATAAACTGCGTATGTGAGGTCAAGTCAGGTTATTAGATGACCAAGGAGAGTGGGCGGTCCTGTCCAGTTATAAATCTTGGATCTCTTCTCCATTCTTCATTTAAAAGGCTCGCTTGGGCTCCTGTGTCCCACAGTGCTTTTACTAGGAGTCCATCTAGCTGGCACTGTATAAAGCACCTCTCACCGATTAGGCTGATGAGGCTATCTTTACTGACTAAGGAATCCTCCTCCCAGGAGTACATCGTTTGACCTCCGCACTGGGCATTAAGTAACTGATGCCTTTGTCTCTCTTGCAGCTGTTGTAGATGGGAACACACTTGGGGATAGTACTGACGCAGCCGTTTTAACTGATGCGCCATTCTGGGGTTTGGTGAGATTTGGATTTGCTTCTGGGGCCTCCACCGTGTCACGGTTAACAGTCGCCCCGCACTGGTAACCTCCTGTCTTTTAACCCAAACAACCATGACCATTGGCACTCCTTGGCATAATGTCCTTCCTCACCACATCTTAGACAGTGGACACACACCGTACTCTGATTTGATGAACGGCACACTTCACAGGCCGGGTATCTTCTGTTTTAGAACCCACCCCTGGGTCTGAGGGATACCGTTTCTGGCCTGGAACGAATCAACTCTTTCACCTCAATCAACTCGGCTCGCAGTTCTCCTATTACTTCCTCCCAGTCAGCGCTGGCGGTCCTCTCTTTTGTTGGTGATTTAAGGTTCCCTCTCTGTCAGGAACGGCACTGGCAGGATCACACAATATCCCACTGCTGCCACCAATTTGTCAGGGAATCCCACCGCTGCCACCAATTTGTCAGGGATTCCACCCACACACAGTCAGGAACTCCAACACACACAGTGGGACGACACCGGGGAGATCCCGCAATATCTTGACGTTGCAGTCACGCTGTCCGTATTTCGTCCGGAGTCGCGAGCACACGATCCAGACTACTCTCTACGTAGGTATCGGTAAGCGACCAGTGAGCGTATGGCGCAACACCCTGGGTTCCACAGACTGGAATCGGTGTTTAACACCTTCCGTATGGTCACTGTCAGCTTCACGATAGCCCAATTATTAAGATTCTCTGCCACCACCGGCCGAGTTTAAAATATAATACAGGCCTGGCCGGACGCCTGCGTTTTGGTAGCATATATGGCTTCGGTGACGGGAACGATTACTGAACAAAAGAAATAGAACTATTAAATTTTACATTTAATCCAAAAGGGAGGCAGTGTTTAGGAAAAATATATACAAGGATGTTACAAAGGGGACATTAAAATACATAGGCAGTTACATAAAATAAACAGGGTAAAAAGAAGACAACTTACTATACGATCATGGAGACGATTCAATATAGGTGGAGGAGGGGCTCTCCAGATTATGCTGCTATTGAACAGGACCCGTTGCTTATAATTCTTATTCCCCCCTGGCAATGAGTGCTCCTGTCTTCTCCGTAGATTCTTTTATGCCTAAGGGGAGATCTGGCCACACGCCCCTTGTGGTGACATCATGTGGGCCGGTCTCCAGCCTGTACATTTTTATTAAAAACGTTAACTTCTGCGATAACTCATCGCTCGATGATCGCAGAATCTTGCAAACTACGCCATTTTTTCCCTTATGATTTTATCTTTATTTAGATATTATTATTTATTATTATAGCACCATTTATTCCATGGCACTTTACATGTGAACAAGGGGTATACATACAAGAACAATTACAATAATCTTGAACACAATGTGACGGCGACTGGTACAGGAGGAGCGAAGACCCTGCCCGCGAGGGCTCACAATCTACAAGGGATGGGTGAGGATACAGTAGGTGAGGGTAGAGCTGGTCGTGCAGTGGTGTTTACTGCAGGTTGTAGGCTTGTCGGAAGAGGTGGGTCTTCCGGTTCCTTTTGAAGGTTTCCACGGTCGATGAGAGTCTGATGTGTTGGGGTAGAGAGTTCCAGAGTAGGGGGGAAGCACGGGAGAAATCTTGCAAGCGATTGTGGGAGGAGGAGATAAGAGGGGAGTAGAGAAGGAGATCTTGTGAGGATCGGAGGTTGCGTGCAGGTAAGTACTGGGAGACTAGGTTGGAGATATATGGAGGAGACAGGTTGTGAATGGCTTTGTATGTCATGGTTAGTATTTTGAACTGGAGTCTCTGAGCAATGGGGAGCCAGTGAAGAGATTGACAGAGAGGAGAGGCCGGGGAATAGCGGGGGGACAGGTGGATTAGTCGGGCAGCAGAGCTTAGGATAGATTGGAGGGGTGCGAGAGTGTTGGAAGGGAGGACACAGAGCAGGAGGTTGCAGTAGTCAAGGTGGGAGATGATGAGGGCATGCACTAGTGTTTTTGCAGATTCATGGTTTAGGAATGCGCGGATCCGGGAGATATTTTTGAGTTGGAGTCGGCAGGAAGTGGAAAGGGCTTGGATATGTGGTTTGAAGGAGAGTTCCGAGTCCAGGGTTACCCCAAGGCAGCGAGCTTGAGGGACTGGGGAGAGTGGGCAGCCATTGACGTTGATACATAGGTCAGATGGGGGATATGAATGAGAGGGTGGAAAGATGATGATTTCTGTTTTGTCCATGTTAAGTTTTATAAATCTAGCAGAGAAGAAGGATGAAATAGCGGACAGACATTGTGGGATTTTGGTTAGTAAGGAGGTGATATCGGGTCCAGAGAGGTAAACCACCAAATATAGCAGAAGCCACGGAAAGTCTATTAATGAGACAAATAGACGAAGTAGCAAAAAATAACGAGGTGATTATTATGGGGGACTTCAACTACCCCGATATAGACTGGGAAACC
The DNA here is from genome assembly GCF_046119375.1 of Phyllobates terribilis. Taxonomy (NCBI): domain Eukaryota; kingdom Metazoa; phylum Chordata; class Amphibia; order Anura; family Dendrobatidae; genus Phyllobates; species Phyllobates terribilis. The sequence goes on along the minus strand of NW_027362768.1, from coordinate 393,998,343 downwards.
GAAAGCTGTAGATCTCAGAAAGGAAACAGGTTTCTGTCAATTATCAAAGACAATTATTTGTCACAACTTGTGCAGGAACCAACTAGAGGGACGGCCCTTTTAGACTTAATATTAACTAACAGGCCAGACAGAATAACTGAGGTGCAGGTCGGGGGGCACCTGGGAAATAGTGACCACAACATTATACAATTCCACATGTGCTTCAGTAGGTGCCCAGCAAGGGAGTCACAAAAACACTGAACTTCAGCTAAGAGATGCCCTTCACCTTATAGACTGGGATAGTATCTTCAGTAATAGGAGCACGGATAGAAAATGGGAAATGTTCAAAACAGTCCTACATAGTCACTGTAGAAGTGTATGACAGGAGAAACAGAGTCTTAAATGGCATAAAACAGATTTCTTTATTCAATGTAGTTAAAATATAGTCCACAAAGGTGGTATCACAGTATAGGTTATTTAATACAGTACATGGTGAAATACAATCTATATAAAAGTGACATAACCCCAGCTGACTAACACAGAGTTACTAGCGGGGGGCCTCAAGGGTCTGTCTTGGGCCCTATATTATTTAATATATTTATTAATGATCTAGTGGAAGGGTTGCATAGTAAAATAGGAATATTTGCAGATGATACTAAACTTTGTAAAGTAGTTAATACAGATGAGGATAGGGCACAGCTACAGGAGGATTTAGATAAATTGGGGAGTTGGGCCAAAAAATGGCAAATGGGGTTCAATGCCGATAAATGTAAGGTCATGCACATGGGAAAGAAAAACAGCAGTCACCCATACATATTAAATGGGAAACCGTTGGGGAAATCTGACATGGAGAAGGACCTGGGCGTCTTGGTTAACAGCAAATTAAATTGGAGTGCCCAGTGTCAGGCAGCAGCTGCGAAGGCAAATAGAAGGCATGCATCAGAAGAGGAATAGGAGCATGTGATGAGAACATTGTTCTTCCTCTGTATAAAGTGCTGGTAAGGCCGCACTTAGAATATTGTGCACAGTTCTGGGCTCCGGTGCTCAGGAAAGACATATTGGAGCTAGAGAGGGTACAAAGGAGGGCGACTAAGGTAATAAAGGGAATGGAGGGACTAGAATACCCAGAGAGGTTGTCAAAATTAGGCCTATTTACGTTGGAAAAGAGAAGGCTTAGGGGAGACCTCATAAACATGTATAAATACATCAGGGGGCAGTACAGAGATCTCTCCCATGACCTGTTTATACCAAGGATGGTGACAAAGACGAGGGGGCACACTATGCGTCTGGAGGAAAGGAGGTTCCTGCACCAGCATAGAAGGGGATTCTTTACGGTCAGAGCTGTGAGACTCTGGAACTCTCTGGGAGAGGAATTGGTGATGTCCAACTCACTTAAAGAGTTCAAGAGAGGCCTGGACGCCTTTCTGGAGAACAATAAAATTACATCTTATGCTTAGTGATAGTTAATTAATCCAGGGATTTAATCTGACTTCCAGATTGGAGTCGGGAAGTGAATTTTTCCTCAGTGATGTAAATTGGCCTTCCCCTGGTTTTTTTTGCCTTCCCCTGGATCAACGCTGCGGAATAGCTGCAGTGCACAAGAAATAGGCTGAACTGGATGGACGCTTGTCTTTTTTCGGCCTTATAAACTATGTAACTATGTAAGACCTGTGTGTCGTCAGCATTGAGGTGATAATGAAAGCCATGAGACTCTATGAGCTGTCCCAGGCCAAAGGTGTAGATGGAGAAGAGCAGAGGTCCTAGAACTGAACCTTGGGGGACATCGACAGATAGAGGGCGAGATGAGGAGGTGGTGTGTGAGTGGGAGACACTGAATGTCAGGTCTGTTAGGTATGACGAGATCCAGGATAGGGCCAAGTCAGTGATGTCGCTAGATGAGAGAGTCTGTAGTAAGAGGGTCCACTGTGTCAAAGGCAGATGATAGGTCAATGAGGAGGAGGACAGAGTAGTGTCGCTTAGATTTGGCGGTTTGTAGGTCGTTGGTGACTTTGGTCAGTGCAGTTTCAGTAGAATGGTGCGGTCAGAAACCAGATTGTAGGCGGTCGAAGAGGGAGCAGGAGGAGAGTTGGGAGGACAGCTCAGAATGGACGTGTTGTTCCAGTAGTTTTGAGGCATAGGGGAGAAGTGATATGGGGCGATAGCTAGACAGAGAGGATGGGTCAAGGGAGGGCTTTTTGAGGATGGGTGTGATTGAGGCATGTTTGAAGCATGAGGGGAAGACACCAGTTGTTAGTGACAAGTTGAAGAGGTGGGCTAGGGCTGGGATGAAGATAGTGGTAGGGTTTGGGGTGAGGTGGGACGGGATTGGGTCAAGTTTACAGGTGGTCAGGTGTGATTTGGAGAGTAAAGAGGAAAGTTGATCTTCCGTAATGGTGGAGAATGTGGTTTTTGAGGAGGAGGGTTGAGTGAGGGGCTGTGGGGGCTTTAGGTAAAAGCTTTGTCTGATGGTGTCAATCTTCTGTTTGAAGAATGAGGCAAAGTCTTCGGCTGAAATAAGAGGAGAGGAAGGAGGTACTGGGGGACGGAGGAGAGAATTGAAGGTGTTGAATAGTTGTTTGAGGTTGTGAGACAGGGAGGAAATGAGAGATGAGAAGTATGTTTGTTTTGCTGCAGTGAGTGTGGACTTGAAGGTAGTGAGGGACTGTTGGAATGCGATGAAGTGCTCATTGGAGTGGGACCTTTTCCATCTACGCTCAGCGACCCTGGAGGCCTGTCGCAGTTCTTTAGTTAGGCTGGTGTGCCAGGGTTGTCTGTTGATTGTGCGAGCTTTGGTATGTGTGAGGGGGGCGACTGAATCAAGAGCTGCAGCTGTTGTGGTGTTGTATAAAGTGGCAGCAACATCTGCATCATGTAAGGAACTAATGTCTGTAAGAGGGAGAAGGGATTCAGAGAGTGAGTGTAGGTCAAGGTGTTTGAGATTTCTGCGAGGGTATGCAAGTTTGTGGAGTGGGGATTGTTGCCCTGGAGAGGAGATGGTAGAGAATGTAAGTAGGTTGTGGTCAAAGAGAGGGAGAGGTGAGTTAGAGAGGTTAGATAGGGAACAGAGGCGGGTGAAGATGAGGTCCAGCGTGTGGCCGTCTTTGTGGGTGGGTGTGGAAGACCACTGGGTAAGACCAAAGGAGGAAGTGAGGGATAGAAGCTTAGAGGCAGCTGAGAGGGAAGTGTCAATGGGGATGTTGAAGTCGCCCATGAGGATAGTGGGGATGTCAACGGAGAGGAAATGAAGTAGCCAAGTGGTGAAGTGGTCAAAGAAAGTGGTGGCTGATCCTGGGGGGCGGTAGATGACAGCCAGTTGGAGGTTGGAGGGGGAGTAGATGGGCACGCACTGCACTTCAAAAGAGGGGAGAGTAATTGAGGGTGGCAGTGGGATATGGGTGAAGGAGCAGTTTTCTGAGAGGAGGAAACCTATTCCTCCACCGTGCTTGCCGGTGGGGTGGGGGGTATGGGAGAGGTGGAATCCGCCGTACGAAAGTGCAGCAGGAGAGGCCATGTCAGAGGGGGTGAGCCAGGTTTCAGTGATGCCAAGGAAGGAAAGCTTGTTGGTGATGAAGAGGTCGTGAATGTCGTAAAGTTTGTTGCAGACGGAGCAAGCTTTCCATAGAGCTCCTGTTAGGCGGATTGGGGAAGTGGGGGCTGGGCGGATGGGTATAAGGTTAGAAGGGTTACGAGAGTTTGGGATAGATCGTGGGTAGGAGGTGGAAGTGACTGTGGGGATGTGGTGAGGAGGGCCAGGATTTGGAGAGATGTCGCCGGCAGTGAGAAGGAGCAGAGAAAGCATTAGTAGGTGGGAGCAGGAGAGGGCATGAGGTGGCTGTCTGTGTTTGGAGGCAAAGGATTGTATGTTGAGGAATAGCTCTGAGGAGGAGGTGAGATGGGTGGGGAGAATGGAGGGAGAGATGAAGAGTTCCTTACTAGGTGTAGGTGTGTCACCCTGGCCTGGATGCCACAAATGTATAATAAAGCTGTGTCTGAGAGCAGGAGGGAGGTTCTCTGGTCAGGGACCATTAGCATGCAGCACCTCCTGTCCCAGGCCAGTAGGGGGAGCAGGCTGCCCCTATAAAAGCTGGAACTGGGGGGCAGGGTTAGAGAGAACTGGACGACCTGTCTCTGAAGTGAGAGGCATCCCAGAGAAGGGAGAGCCAGTTTAGCTGAAGCTGAGGAGGTCGTGTGGCAGTAGAGGAGCCACGAGCCAGGGACGGAAGGCGACGTGAGCCTGTCCTGGCTTAGAGGGAAGCTGAACTACCGGACTGTGGTGTCCTAGGCTGTTAGGATTCCAAGTCCTACAGCAAATAACCAGACCGCAGGGGATTGTATGTCCCTTGGCCTAAGAAGCCCGGAGGTTTCGCCACAGCAGAAGGGACCAGCAAAGCTGCACCAGGCCAAGAGTAGAAAGGGACCCAAGTTGCAAGCCATACGGGCGAGAAGACACGGGGAGCTCAGGAACGTGGGCTATTACACCACGAGGAGGGAAATAGCCAGAAAGAGCGCAGAGAACATGGTAGGCCTACACCCTCACCCTGACCAGGAGGGCTTCCCCCTTGTTTTCAGACATCCAGGCCCCCTCCTAGCCGGGACTGTTTTTGGGTCGTCTCACCTGTTCTAATAAAGACCCTGAACTGTTTAAGAGGCCTCTGTTTCCTGGCTATTGCGGTCGGAATCATCCCCTCCATCATCCATCTGACTCGCCCCCTGGGCCGTGGGGCACTCGGAACCGGGCTTCAGTGTGATGATGGGGATAGTAGTGGCAACCCGATCCCGTGGCTCAGGGTGGTCAGACCAAATGCTGTGGCAGTGTATTTGTAGGTTTTGAATGTCCGACTACGCCACCCGTGGATTGTGGTCAGGGAGGACCGCCGCTGCAAGGCAGACCGCTGAGGCTGATGTAGATATGCAGCACAGGGGTAGGATAACTCCCCACGGGAGGAGTGTGGCCTCAGGGCAGTGTAATAGGATGCTGGGGGTGATGGTGCAGGCGCAGCAGAAATCACACAGAGTCTAATAATGCAGTCCAGGGTCTTTTACTGCAGATGTTATCACTGACCCACCAGGAGTACAGGGTAGGAATGGGCCTGGGTGTCTGAGGGCATTCGGGCGAGCTCCACTGGTCAGGGTGAGTGGGTAGGCCTACCGTTCCCTCTCTGCCCTTGCTGACTATCCCCCTTTTCGTGGTGTGATATCCCACATCCCTGAGCTGGCCGTGTACTACGCCTGTATGGCTTGCGACTCGGGCCTTAGGTACCTGTGGCTTCTCCGTGCTGTACCGGTCCCTCTGTGTGGCGGAGCCTCCAGGCTTCTCAGGCCAAGGGACCTGAAATCCCTCGCGGGTTGGTTATCTGCTGCCGGGCGTGCAGCCCTGACAGCCTGGGACCCCAGTGTCCGGTTGTGTAGTTCTCTCTCTCAGCCAGGAACGGCTCTCGTCGCCTCTGTCCCTGGCTTGCTGTTCCTCCTATGCCTCCTGGACTCCTCAGCTGCGGCTAACCTGTCCCTCTCCTCTGGGAACCCTTTTGGATGCTTCAGAAGTGGGACCTGGTCTCCCTAACCCTGCCCTCAGTTCCAGTTTTTATAGGGGCAGCCTGCTCCCCCTACTGGCCTGGGACAGGAGGTGCTGCATGCTAATGGTCCCTGACCAGAGAACCTCCCTCCTGCTCTCAGACACAGCCTTTGATATTTGTGGCATCCAGGCCTGGGGTGACACACATCTATACTGCCCTGGGGCCACACTCCTCCCGTGGGGAGTTATACTATTCAGCGCTGCCCACTTACATCTGCCCCAGCGGTCTGCACTGCAGCGGTGGTTATCCCTGACCGCAATCCACGGGTGGCGTAGTCGGAACTTCCCATATATATATAACAAAAGACGGTTCCCCTTTAAGCCTGACACCCTGAGCACGGGACCGGGTCGCCACTACTACTCCCCATCCGCATCCAGAGGCCCGGCCCTGAGTATCCCATGGCCCAGGGGGCGAGTCAGCTTTATGGCGTAGTCGGCAAGATTGTGACCAACCCGCCACAAACGGGTACTGCGTGCCTGAAAAGACTGTCTGCGTACCTTGAGAGTGAGGTTTCCCGTCATCCAGAGCCGTTTCCCGCCATCTTCAGCCGTCTCCCGCCATCTTCAGCAGTTTCCCGCCATCTTCAGCTGTTTTCCTGCCATCTTCAGCCGTTTTCCCGCCATCGGACGCCATCTGCAGGACGCCGCGCGGGAAGAAGAGGGGCGTGGACGTCCAAACCGCGCTAGACCTGAAGCCCCGCCCTACGCACCGACGCTACGCAAGGTCCTGGAAGGAGAGAGAGCGACGCTGACCTCACCAGGACGCGACGCAAGGTCCACGCCCGGAGCAGCACCAGCGGAGCCGCGGCCTACGGAAGAGGATCAACGGAAGGTAGGCCACGGTTAACTAGGGGAGAGGAAGATGACGGACGCGGAGGGACCTTCTACCACCAGCGTGGCTGCAGCAGCGGTGATGCCGTTCTCCATGCCCTACATCCCCAGAGCGGCCTGGCTGCCCCAATACTCAGGGGAATCCCATACATTAACTGACTTTAAGGAAAGACTGCAAAGTCTATTTAAAGTTTATCCCCTGACAGAGGAACAGAAGGTGAACATTCTGACGGGGCAGCTAACCGGTGCAGCCCAGTGGGAAGTGAAATCATGGTCAGATGAGGAGAAAAGGACAGTAAAGGACATTCTGACCCGGCTGCGGAGTACCTTTGATACCCGTACCTCAGCAGAAATAAAAATGCGGTTCTATGGCTGTAAGCAGCGGGCCCAGGATAGTATCAGAGACTATACCTTAAACCTGCAAGAAGCCCTGAGAGCTATCAAACAAGCTGACCCTGGTAGCGTGCAGGACACCGATAAGCTGTTTACTCACCAGTTCATAGAAGGTCTGCTGTCCAGCGCCCACAGGACTCAGCTGCGCCTCATGGCCCTACAGAACCCCGATTTGACTTTTGCGCAGTTCAAGGATAGGGCCTTCCGGGTGCTCCGAGAACCCCCACCAAGTGGCGCTGTAGCTTCCCGGCGCCCTGCCATTACTTACCACCAGGGGGCGGCGCCCTACCCTGCAGACCTTGTGGGGGCTGATGCGCAGGTCTCAAGCCCATCTCCGCCTGCAGATCTGCACCATCAGGTCCAGGAACTAACCAGAAGTGTTGCTGCATTGACCAGGACCGTACAGTCGTTACAGGTGGACCCGTCAGGACCCATCAAGCTGGCTTCCAGTCGGGAGGATCCCGTCGTTCAGAGGGAGGCCCGCCGACCGTTACACTGAGGATGGACAGCCGATTTGCCGCCGTTGCAGCCAGCTGGGACACGTAGCAAGGTACTGTACTTTAAATGGGCCCGACCTGGGGCAGAGGGCCAACCCCCAGGCATAAGGTCACCAGGCCCGTCTAATTGGCGTGATAAGTATGTGGGGGGACGCCCGGTCTTACCCGTAGTGCTGGACGGTATCCCCATGAGTGCACTGCTGGACACCGGGTCTCAAGTGACTACCATCCCCTACGTACTTTTCAAGCTGTACTGGAATGATGCGGATATAACCCGTTATCCAGACGATGACTTAAGCATCATCGCCAGCAATGGCCAACCTGTGCTGCAAGTGGGATTCAGAGAGATGACCATCAAGATTGGTAAGGTTGAACTGCCGGCACGGGGAGTGATCTTTGTGGACATTGATCACCGTGAGAGTCACCCTAAAATAACTGTGGGTACTAACGCGATTGAAAACTGTCTTTCAGAAGTAATTATGATTTTGCAGCAGGTGGCGATGAATGAGAGCTCCAGTCAACAGAGGGTCCTCCAGAAAGAGATTAGAGCCCTGATGAGGCGGCAGCAGGTAGAACTGTCTGGTGGTGAGATCGGTAGTGTGAGGATGAGCGACCCGTTCCCCATTGCCATGCCTCCCAAAAGTTAAATGATGATCTGGTGTCGGACTGCAATCGGGTTAAGAGGGAAAGACTACCAAGCCATGGTAGAACCCGTGTACTCGGACAGCAGGCCCACCATTTTGACAGCTAGGGGGGTGGTTGATGTCCACCATGGAAGGGTGCCCATCCGGATCTTAAACATCGGGGAAAGGGAAGTATACTTGCCCCGGTACGCTACACTCGCTAAATTGTTTGCCGTCGAACACAATGCTATCAGGGTCATGGAACCCTTGCCTCCATCTCCACAGGCGGAGGGTAATGGCTCACAGAAACACAAGGAGGACTGGTGCCAGGAACTCCATGTGGGTGCCGACTCCACTCCCCTGCACCAAAAACAAGGAGTCTACCGGGTGGTACAGGAGTACGAGAGAATCTTTAGTAAGCACCCGCTAGACTTTGGCAGAGTAAGAGGGATAGAACACCATATCCCCACGGGGAGCCACCCACCAATAAAAGAGAGACACAGGCCTGTACCCCCTGCACATTATCAGAACGCAAAGGGCATGCTGAGAGAAATGAAAGAAGCCGGGGTCATTAGAGATAGCTGTAGCCCCTGGGCAGCCTCCTTGGTTCTGGTAAAAAAGAAAGACGGTACCATGAGAATGCGTGTGGACTATAGAAAGGTCAACCGTATCACCCATAAAGACACGTACCCGTTACCTAGGATAGAGGAGTCTTTAGCAGCCCTAAAATCAGCTAACTTCTTCTCTACTTTGGACCTTACTAGCGGGTACTGGCAGGTTCCTGTGGCAGAGGCTGACAAGGAGAAGACCGCCTTCACCACCCCGATGGGACTGAGCGAGTTCAACTGTATGCCCTTCGGGCTCTGCAACGCACCAGGGACCTTCCAGAGGCTGATGGGGGCAGGGTTAGAGAGAACTGGACGACCTGCCTCTGAAGTGAGAGGCGTCCCAGAGAAGGGAGAGCCAGTTTAGCTGAAGCTGAGGAGGTCGTGTGGCAGTAGAGGAGCCACTAGCCAGGGACGGAAGGCGACGTGAGCCTGTCCTGGCTTAGAGAGAAGCTGAACTACCGGACTGTGGTGTCCGAGGCTGTTAGGATTCCAAGTCCTACAGCAAATAACCAGACCGCAGGGGATCGTATGTCCCTTGGCCTAAGAAGCCCAGAGGTTCCGCCACAGCAGAAGGGACCAGCAAAGCTGCACCAGGCCAAGAGTAGAAAGGGACCCAAGTTGCAAGCCATACGGGCGAGAAGACACGGTGAGCTCAGGAACGTGGGCTATTACACCACGAGGAGGGAAATAGCCAGAAAGAGCGCAGAGAGCACGGTAGGCCTACACCCTCACCCTGACCAGGAAGGCTTCCCCCTTGTTCTCAGACATCCAGGCCCCCTCCTAGCCGGGACTGTTTTTGGGTCGTCTCACCTGTTCTAATAAAGACCCTGAACTGTTTAAGAGGCCTCCGTTTCCTGGCTATTGCGGTCGGAATCATCCCCTCCATCATCCATCTATACTGCCCTGGGGCCACACTCCTCCCGTGAGGAGTTATACTATTCAGTGCTGCCCACTTACATCTGCCCCAGCGGTCTGCACTGCAGCGGCGGTTATCCCTGACCGCAATCCACGGGTGGCGTAGTCGGAACTTCCCATATATATATAACAAAAGACGGTTCCCCTTTAAGCCTGATACCCTGAGCATGGGATCGGGTCGCCACTGCTACTCCCCATCCGCATCCAGAGGCCCGGCCCTGAGTATCCCACGGCCCAGGGGGCGAGTCATAGGGATTAGGGGTGGTTGTAAGAAGTGAAGGATTAAGGGGGTGAGAATGAAAACAAACACAAACATTGTTTACTGTGACAAAGTATCCAGTTACCTTCAGTTCACTTCAGATTCAATTCAGAATTAATTCATATTTCTCACACTTCAGCTAATGGACACTTAAGGTGATGGACACAGACTAAAGTCTGACACAGACTCCTGGCTCTCAATATATTTGTAACAGAATGCATTCAGCTGTGAACCAGATGGGAGTGGTCTGTGCTCATCTTGATCAGCTGATTAAGGCTGAACCAGATGCTGGATACTCAAAGGTTCAGTAAACAAGGTCATAAATGAAAGTGGGGGGTGGGTGGTGTAACTTGGGTCACGTACCATTAGTATATAGTAGGAGCAGAGAGATATCGCACATCACATAGCTGCAGTCTGCCATTCAGGTGTTTTTGCGCTACAGCTCCCTGAGTTTGGTTACAGCCCTGGAAAACTACCTATACATTCCTGGGCTGATTTGGTCACTACACATATGGGTCCCGTTACTGTCGGACCTATGGAACTCATAATATCTCATAATTCATATCGGAGTCATCATGTCTGCAAATTCCCCTTTGAGGCTTGCGAAGCAGCTTCAACAGTTACACGCAAATTAGTGCCAGCCTGCGTTTTAATTACCTCCTGTGTCTTTCAGAGAAAAGATGCTTGCTTCCTAACGAAGTTATAACACTTCTTGGCTGGCCATGTTTGCATAAACTATTTACCAGGCGTGGGCTAACTGGGGCTTTTGTGCTGAGCAGAAGGGGAATAAGGGAGGGGGATGAACATCTATGTCAGGCAGATATGGAAGAACATTTTCCTGATATTAATATGTTCCGGACACTCTCTATGATGATCTTCGGACTGGCCACCGGGGTCTCCAACTTAATATATCTACTATACTATAACCTGTAATATACTTTTCAAGAAAGGCATCCAGGCCCTTCTTAAATGTTAGTAGTGAATCACTTGTGGCGCCCTGCTCCGCACAGGTGCCACAGAACCCAGTAGGGTGCATGGATGGACTTCTCCACAAGAGGCCCTCACACATTCACACACCTCCACCCTACCACCTCAGACCACCAGAGGGAGCCCGTTAGGGATATATATATAGGGAGGGTGGAGCCAGGCAGCCCAGTTTAGTCAGAGAGTTAGTCTTGAGTCAGAGTGAAGAGCGTGCTGACGCTGAGAGCAGCGAAGACGCAGCTCGTCTGCTGCTGCCGTAGTGAGGGCCCTGAGTGTTGCCGACGGCAAGGAGGAAAGGAGAGAGGAGTTGAGGGGGCAGAGGAGTGTACCAGGCTCACCCCGAAATATACACCGGACACCGGGTCCGCGCCTACAGGGTCCCTTTATACCCAGTAGGGACCACTGGACACCCGGAGGACTACAAGTCCCAGGTCGACCAATGCTAACTACAGTACCAGGGCTAGGAGTCACGGAGGCCCCAGCGACCAGGGAGAGTGATCTCCAAGAGAAGGCCCTACCACCAGGTCAGCAGGTGCAAGAGAGAGAGACAGTAATTAAGCCAGGCCTAGCTCCAGGCAGGTCAGAAGCTTAACAAGTGGAAGCAACGGATCAGGAGGCCCTATACCCGCTCACTGGGGAGAGTCCAGAAGTGCACCCTTCATACCGAGTACCCTGGACCATACCTGCATCTACATCAGTAAAGGTACTGAAGCGAACCCCCGTGTGAGTGTCCGTCATTTCTTCCTGAACCGTCCTGGCCGTCTCTCCCCTGCACCACCATCCATTTCCCCACGCTGCCCTGAGGCCCACTCCAACTGTGGGGAGCCGTTCCATCATAAGCTGCCCTAACATCTGCCTCAGAGGACTGTCACAGCGCTGGTAGACCTTACCAGGCACCACAGGTGGCGTCACGAACAATTCCAAAATACCCATATCAACCCAAAACCCCACTTTCTTTTAGTTGACCGTCCTGGGCCACGGACCGGGCCAGCCTCCGTGATATCCCCCACCAACATCCACAGGCCCGGCTGCCGAGTACCCCACTGCCCCGGGGGCGCGTCAACCTCTTGGCGTCACGAGCAGGATTCCGTGCCCGTCGCCACCGGGTACTGTGCACCTTAAAAGACTGTAGCACTTACTGTGGTGAAGATTTCCTGCCATTTCCGAGGTTTCGCGCCATTATCCACCATTTTCCTGTATCCGCGCTTGAAGAAGACGGGCGTAACCGCGGGAAAAAGAGAGGCGTAACAGCTGAAAGCGCGCAAAGCCGAGGACACGCCCCGCCCCTGACATCGAACCAGGAAGCATCAGCCCCTGGAAGGAGTCCAGAGGACGCTCTGACGTCAGACGCGAGCGACGCAATGTCCTGGAAGAAGACCGTCGCCCGTGGAGCTGCGGCCTACCTGATAAAAAGTGAAGAAGATAGGCTACGGTTTACTAGAAGGGCGCAACCATGGCCGACGACCAGCAAGCCGCCGGAGCACCAGTTAACGCTCCTGATGCCCAACTTGCGCCCGGCGCTGCACAGACCGGAGCGACCGCCCCACCAGCAAGGGTCGTGACTCCGTTGATACCCATGGCCCTGCCGTATATCCCAGGAACGAAATGGCTTCCCCAGTATGATGGCAAGCAAGACACCCTGTCTGGGTTCAAGAGAAAAATATGCGGTGTGCTAGACATGTATTCTATGACTGGTAAGCAGAGAGCCGCTGTTGTGCTGGGACAATTGACTGGTGCCGCAGAGCGGGAAGTTGAAACCTGGCCAGCCGCAGACCAGGAATCAGTATCCACTATCTTTAAGAGACTGCAAACTATGTTTGAAAACCGCACTGAGACAGATCTCCAGATGAGGTTCTACCACTGTGTCCAGAAACCTGAGGACAGTATCCGGGACTACGCCTGGCGCTTACAGGAAGCCCAGCGGGTCCTGAAACTGGTTAGTCCAGCCAGCATACAAGATGAGAATAAAATGCTGATGGAACAGTTCATCCAGGGGTTGAGGTCCCAGGAGGAGAGCAGAACTGTACGGTGGTGGGCTTTAGATCATCCAGACGCCACCTTTGACACCCTGAAGGACATGGCTATTAAGGGTCTACAGCCCCTGGAAACATCAGGGACTGATATCCAGCGTTACCAGGGTGGGGCCACCCCATTGGCCACAGCACCCACTGCTCCTTCATTGACGGCTGAAACAAAGACGCAAACAGTGCCCCCTAGCGAGCAGGACAGCAACGGTGATGTTTCTTTTAAGCCTGGTACTACCAGCGTTCTTCTTTTTCTCCGTGGGTGTTGCTGTCTATGTCATCCCCCTCAAGAGGAGGTATAGTGGGGCAGCAATCTTGAAGAAGTTCAGAACGTAAGTACGATAGTAGGAGAGGAATCCTAATATTTGCCTCAACTCCCCGATGGTAGAAGGCCGCTTGTCTTTTAAGGCCAGAACCGGAGCGATTTGTGCTGGGTCCATGGTATACCCTTCTCGGGACACAATTTTCCCTAGAAATTGGACTTGTCTTTTGAACAGTTCACACTTCTTTGGGTCAACTTAACTCTGTGTTGTTGATACAGTTGTAATACGGTCCTCACGTGTTCAACATGCTTCCGGAAGGTTTTGCTGTGTACCACATTGTCATCTAAGTGCGGCTGGTAGATATCGTCCCTCAATCCTTCTAAACATGTCTCCATGCTCCTCTGGAATTCTGCTGGAGCTGAACTGAGCACAAACAGTATGCATATCCACTCATATAACCCACACGGTGTGATGAATGCTGTCAAGGGTCTACTGGACTCTTCAACAAACCCTTGGTAGTATGCCTTACCCTGATCGAGGACAGAGAACCAGGTGCTTCCTGATAGGCTATCCAGCATAACTTGGATCTTTGGTATCGGGTGCCGATCAGGTACTGACTTTCGGTTTAGTTGCTGGTAATCACAGCAGAGTCTCAACGTACCATCCTTCTTCCTAACACAGACAATAGGAGAGGAATAATATGACTTCGACTTTTGGACCCAACCTCTGTTGATGAGATCTTATAAATATTCTTTCACTTCACGATGTAATGGTTTTGGCACAGACATGTAACTTCTGGTTACTGGGGTCGTGTCTTTCAAATTGATTTTCAAATGCAACGATGGGATACAGCCTATATCAGAGTCATCTTTAGAGAATGCATGACACTCTTCTCTCAGCATCTGTTTTGCTACCGCTAGATATTCAGCACACAAGTGTTCCATGGCTACTGTGGGATCCCAGGACCCTGAGGTGGGTTGTGCAATTTCCTCCCCTGGGCAACTCCTGTTCCTTGATGGGGAGACTGAATTCACAGTAGACTCCTCGGTGGGTCTCACACTGACTGGGTATACCGTTTTAATGGTTTAGATGTGACCTAGTTGGGTGACAGTTAGAAGGGGGGGTAGAGGGAAGAGTGCCAGGGAGGCTAGTCCTGAACTGGCACACCCCACTAAGTTTGCAAAGTTGGCAGATGAGGGGAGTGACGGTACAGGGGTAGCACTACTGCAGCAAGGCATGTCCCCTGAAAGCCGGAGGAGTGTCAGCTCCAGTAAAGAGGGAAATTTGAGAGTAGGACAGGCCAGGCAGGTGCTGATAGCGGGGGACTCAATTATTAGGGGAACAGATAGGGCAATCTGTCACAAAGACAGGGATCGTCGAACAGTGTGCTGCCTACCTGGCGCTCGAGTCCGGCACATCGCTGATCGGGTTGACAGATTACTGGGAGGGGCTGGTGAGGACCCAGCGGTCATGGTGCACATTGGCACAAATGACAAAGTTAAAGGTAGGTGGAAGGTCCTTAAAGATGATTTCAGGGAATTAGGCTGCAAGCTGAAAGCAAGGACCTCCAAGGTGGTATTCTCTGAAATACTACCGGTACCACGTGCCACACCAGAGAGGCAACGGGAGATTAGGGAGATAAATAAGTGGCTCAAGAACTGGTGTAGGAAGGAGGGATTTGGGTTCCTGGAGAACTGGGCCGACTTCTCAGTTGGCTACAGACTCTACGCTAGGGACCGGCTGCACCTTAATGGGGAAGGTGCAGCTGTGCTGGGGGAGAAAATGGCTAGAAGGTTGGAGGAGTGTTTAAACTAGGGATTGGGGGGGGGATATCCTTTTATAGGTGGGGAAGATAGTGCAGATAGTGACCTGGGCACAAATAAAGAAATTGGGCGTGGGGTTAGAACAGTCAATAAAGTAAGAAGGAATAGAGGTACAGAGATACATAAAATGCATGTACACTAATGCCAGATCCTCACCAACAAAATGGAGGAATTAGAATTAATTTTGTTGGAAAATAATTATGACATGGTGGGGATGAGACGTGGCTGGACGAGAGCCATGACTGGGCAGGTAATTTACAGGGCTATAGTCTGTTCAGAAATGACCGTACAAACAAGCGAGGGGGTGGGGGGTGTTTATATGTAAAATCATCCTTAAAACCTGTCTTGCGGGAGGATATATGTGAATCTAATGGAAATATAGAGTCCCTGTGGGTGGAGATAAGGGGAGGGGGAAAAAATAATAAATTACTGATAGGGGTTTGTTATAAGTCTCCAAAAATAATGGAAGTAGCGGAGAATATCCTCATAAAGCAAATAGATGAAGCAGCGACTCAAGGAGAAGTCATTATTATGGGAGACTTCAACTACCCTGAAATACATTGGGGGACAGAAACATGTAGTTCAAGCAAAGGAAATAGGTTTTTGACAACTATGAGAGACAATTACCTTTCACAACTGGTTCAGGACCCAACAAGAAGGGGGGCAGTGCTAGACCTAATATTAACCAATAGGCCAGACCGCATATCAAATATACGAGTTGGGGGTCACTTGGGTAATAGTGATCACAAAATAATACGTTTTCATGTAACCTTTAATAAGATGTGTAGTAGAGGGGTTACAAGGACACTAAACTTCAGGAAGGCAAATTTCCTACGGTTGAGAGATGATCTTAGTGCAATATCCTGAGACATAAAGCTACACAAAGCAAATGGGAGACATTTATTAACATCCTGAATAGGACCTGTGCACAATATATACCCTTTGGGAATAAACAGGCTAGAAATAGGAGGAAACCACTATGGCTAAATAGAGCTGTAAGGGGCGCAATAAGTGACAAAAAGAAAGCATTTAGAGAACTAAAGCAAGTAGGTAGTGATGAGGCATTAAATAAATATAGAAAATTACATAAATTCTGTAAAAACCAAATCAAGGCAGCAAAGATTGAGGCAGAGAGAATCATTGCCAGAGAAAGTAAAAATAACCCCAAAATATTCTTTAACTACATAAATAGTGAAAAACTAAAAAATGATAGTGTTGGCCCCCTTAAAAATAGTCTGGGTGAAATGGTGGATGAGGATGAGGAAAAAGCCAATATGCTAAATGATTTTTTTTTCAACCGTATTTACACAAGAAAATCGCATGACGGAAAACATGATCGGTGATAACAAAAATTCTCCATTAAATGTCACTTGCTTCACCCAGCAGGAAGTACAGCGGCGTCTAAAAATCACTAAAGGTGACAAATCCCCGGGCCCGGATGGGATATACCCGCGAGTACTGCAGGAATTAAGTAACGTCATAGATAGACCATTATTTCTAATCTTTAAAGATTCCATAATAACAGGGTCTGTACCACAGGACTGGCGTATAGCAAATGTGGTGCCAATATTCAAAAAGAGGACAAAAACCGAACTTGGAAATTCTAGGCCGGTAAGCTTAACCTCTACTGTGGGTAAAAGCCTGGAGGGTTTCCTAAGAGATGCTATACTAGAGTATCTGAAGAAGAATAACCTCATGACCCAATATCAACATGGGTTTATGAGGGACCGTTCCTGTTAGACTCATCTGATCAGTTTTTATGAGGAGTAAAGTTCTGGACTGGACCAAGGAAATGCAGCGGATGTTGTGTATATGGACTTTTCAAAAGCTTTTGATACGGTTCCACACAAAAGGTTGATACATAAAATGAGAACAATGGGGATAGGGGAAAATATATGTATGTGGGTTAAGAATTGGCTCAGTGATAGGAAACAAAGGGTGGTTATTAATGGAAAACAATCAGACTGGGTCTCAGTTAACAGTGGGGTACCACAGGGGTCAGCATTGGGGGTACCACAGGGGTCAGTATTGGGGTACCACAGGGGTCAGTATTGGGCCCCCTTCTTTTTAACATATTTATTAATGATCTTGTAGGGGACAGAGTAATATTTCAATATTTGCAGATGACACTAAACTCTGCAGGGTAATCAATACAGAGGAGGTCAATTTTATATTACAGGAGGATCTATGTAAACTAGAAGCTTGGGCTGATAAATGGCAAATGAGCTTTAACACCTTAACCCCCGAGGGTGGTTTGCACGTAAAAATTAAAAAGTGGAAAAAAAAATACTTTTCCATTTTTACGAATCAATTTGTGAAGCACCTAGGGGTTCCAAGTGCTCACTATGCATCTAGATAGGTACCTTGGGGGATCTAGTTTCCAAAATGGGGTCAATTGTGGGGGAGCTCCAATGTTTGGGCACACAGGGACTCTCCAAATGCAACATGGTGTCCGCTAACAAATTGAACGGCTCAAATTGTTAGCGGACACCATGTCACGTTTGGAGAGCCCCTGATGTGCCTAAACAGTGGAGCTCCCCCACAAGTGACCCCAGTTTGGAAACTATACCCCTCAAGGATTTTATTAAGGTGTATAGTGAACATTTTGAACCCAGAGGAACGACACAGAATTTGATAACATTAGGTCATCATATTGAATAAGTTGTCATTAGTCTTGAGCGCAAGTGCTCGCTACTTGAGTTTGCATCAGGTACTCAGGTATGCACCATGTACTGCGTGTGCTCGAGTCCCTGCCCCGCATGTTTCACGGTTATTAGACACCCAAAAAAAAACATGCGGGGATCGCTCGTGCATGGCAGGCAATCCCTGCAAAGTTTTTTGGCCGTGAAGCATACGGGGTGGAGACTCGAGCATGTCACTCAAATACCCACGATACTCAATGCATACTAGAGCACCCGATGCAAACTCAAGTAGCGAGCACTTGCGCTCAACACTAGTCGCCATATCGCCATCTTTTTTCTTACTTTTGAAAAAAATCCCAACCCCAGCCCAACCCTAACACAACCCTAACCGTAGCACAACCCTAACCCTAGCACAACCCTAACCCTAGCACAACCCTAACCCTAGCACAACCCTAACCTGAGAGTTTATTTTTGACGCCATTCCTCGTGCGGTATAAGTGATTAGACAACCTTATTCTTCAGGTCGGTGAGACTACAGCGATACCAGAATCATATGGGGTTTTTATGATTGACAGCTGTCACACACTAAAAGACGCATTTTTTGTAAAATCTAGTTTTTGCATCGCCATATTTTGAGAGCTATAATTTTTCCAGATTTTGGCAGACAGTCATGTGACAGCTCGTTTTTTGCGGGATGACTTGACGTTGTTATTGGTGCCATTTTCAGGCACGTGACATTTTTTGATCGCTTTCTATTCCGATTTTTGGGAGGCAGAATAAACAAAAACCAACAATTCAGGAATTGTTTTTTTTTTTTTTTTTTATTCTGTTCCGCGTGTGGTAAAATTGGTAGCTTTATTCTTCGGGTCAGTACGTTTACAGCGGTACCACATTTGTATCATTTTTCTATGTTTTGGCGCTTATACACAATAAAAGCTATTTTATAGAAAAAAATATTTTTTAGCATCGCTTTATTCTGAGAGCTATAACTTTTTTATTTTTCGGCTGATGGAGCTGTATGGCGGCTTGTTTTTTGCGGGACGAGATGACGTTTTCAGCGGTACCATTTTTATTTATATTCGTCTTTTTGATCGCGTGTTATTCCATTTTTTGCTTGGCAGTATGATGATAAAGCATTGTTTTTTTGCTTCGTTTTTTTTTTTTTACCGTGCTCACTGAAGGGGTTAACTAGTGGGACAGTTTTATAGGTCAGGTTTTTCTGGACGCGGCGATACCAAATATGTGTACTTTCATTGCTTTTTTTTTTTATAATAATATTTATTGATGGGTACATTATATTTTTATTTTTGGTGGATTATTTTTTTAATTTTTTTTAAAATATTTTTTCAATTTTTTTTTTTATTATTTTTTTTACTTTCTGACAGTTTTTACACTTTTTTACTCTGTCCCACTCTGGGACTTTCACTTTTTTTATTATGATCGCCTGCACAGCATAGGGATGGAGCACCATCCCCGTGCTATACAGGCTGTCAGTGCTGGACAGGGAGAAGATAGTTTGGAGATGCACTGCGCATGTCCAAAAAATCTTCCTGCTGTCTGGTGACCCGGATATTGTCATGACGACATCGGGTCGTCATGGCAACATCCTGGAAGCCACGGCAGACAGCACTGGAGGCCGGAAGAGGAGGTGACTATCTGTGATCACCTCCCCTTGCCTCCGCAATGCTGCGATCGACTTCGATCGCAGCATTGCGGGGGTTAATGTGCTGGGAGCGGTGCAGGACCGCTCCCTGCACATAGTACCGGGTGTCAGCTGTGACAATCAGCTGACACCCGGCGGCGATCGCGCCCGAACAGCCTGTGTGCGCGCGCGATCGCGATGACTTACTAATACGGGTCTGGCTCTTAAGTCCAGGGCACAGACGCATATTAGCATGTCTAATGTTGTTAAGGGGTTAATGTGGATAAATGTAAGGTAATGCACTTGGTCAGAGGAAATAAAATGTATAATTATATGCTTAATTGTAAAACACTGGGCAAAACTGTCACTGAAAAAGACCTGGGTGTATTGGTGGACGACAAGCTCACGTTTAGTGGCCAGTGTCAGGCAGCTGCTGCAAAGGCAAATAAAATAATGGGATGCATTAAAAGAGGCATAGATGCTCATGAGGAGAAGATAATTTTACCTCTATACAAGTCACTAGTGCGACCACACTTAGAATACTGTGTACAGTTCTGGTCTCCGGTGTATAAGAAAGACATAGCTGAACTAGAGCGGGTGCAGAGAAGAGCGACTAAGGTTATTAGAGGACTGGGGGGTCTGCAATACCAAGACAGGTTATTAGAGGACTGGGGGGTCTGCAATACCAAGACAGGTTATTAGAGGACTGGGGGGTCTGCAATACCAAGACAGGTTATTAGAGGACTGGGGAGTCTGCAATACCAAGACAGGTTATTAGAGGACTGGGGGGTCTGCAATACCAAGACAGGTTATTAGTGGACTGGGGGGTCTGCAATACCAAGACAGGTTATTAGAGGACTGGGGGGTCTGCAATACCAAGACAGGTTATTAGGGGACTGGGGAGTCTGCAATACCAAAACAGGTTATTAGAGGACTGAGGGGTCTGCAATACCAAGACAGGTTATTAGAGGACTGGGGGGTCTGCAATACCAAGACAGGTTATTAGAGGACTGGGGGTCTGCAATACCAAGTCAGGTTATTAGAGGACTGGGGGGTCTGCAACACCAAGACAGGGTATTAGAGGACTGGGGGTCTGCAATACCAAGATAGGTTATTAGAGGACTGGGGGGTCTGCAATACTAAGACAGGTTATTAGAGGACTGGGGGGTCTGCAATACCAAGACAGGTTATTAGAGGACTGGGGAGTCTGCAATACCAAGACAGGTTATTAGAGGACTGGGGGGTCTGCAATACCAAGACAGGTTATTAGAGGACTGGGGAGTCTGCAATACCAAGTCAGGTTATTAGAGGACTGGGGGGTCTGCAATACCAAGACAGGTTATTAGTGGACTGGGGGGTCTGCAATACCAAGACAGGTTACTAGAGGACTGGGGGGTCTGCAATACCAAGACAGGTTATTAGAGGACTGGGGAGTCTGCAATACCAAGACAGGTTATTAGAGGACTGGGGGGTCTGCAATACCAAGACAGGTTATTAGAGGACTGGGGGGTCTGCAATACCAAGACAGGTTATTAGAGGACTGGGGGTCTGCAATACCAAGACAGGTTATTAGAGGACTGGGGGGTCTGCAACACCAAGACAGGGTATTAGAGGACTGGGGGGTCTGCAATACCAAGACAGGTTATTAGAGGACTGGGGGGTCTGCAATACCAAGACAGGTTATTAGAGGACTGGGGGGTCTGCAACACCAAGACAGGTTATTAGAGGACTGGGGGGTCTGCAATACCAAGACAGGTTATTAGAGGACTGGGGGGTCTGCAATACCAAGACAGGTTATTAGAGGACTGGGGGGTCTGCAATACCAAGACAGGTTATTAGAGGACTGGGGGGTCTGCAATACCAAGACAGGTTATTAGAGGACTGGGGGGTCTGCAATACCAAGACAGGTTATTAGAGGACAGGGGGGTCTGCAATACCAAGACAGGTTATTAGAGGATGGGGGGGGGTCTGCAATACCAAGATAGGTTATTAGAGGACTGGGGGGTCTGCAATACCAAGACAGGTTATTAGAGGACTGGGGGGTCTGCAATACCAAGACAGGTTATTAGAGGACTGGGGGGTCTGCAATACCAAGACAGGTTATTAGAGGACTGGGGGTCTGCAATACCAAGTCAGGTTATTAGAGGACTGGGGGGTCTGCAACACCAAGACAGGGTATTAGAGGACTGGGGGGTCTGCAATACCAAGACAGGTTATTAGAGGACTGGGGGGTCTACAATACCAAGACAGGTTATTAGAGGACTGGGGGGTCTGCAATAGCAAGACAGGTTATTAGAGGACTGGGGGGTCTGCAATACCAAGACAGGTTATTAGAGGACAGGGGGGTCTGCAATACCAAGACAGGTTATTAGAGGATAGGGGGGGTCTGCAATACCAAGATAGGTTATTAGAGGACTGGGGGGTCTGCAATACCAAGACAGGTTATTAGAGGACTGGGGGGTCTGCAATACCAAGACAGGTTATTAGAGGACTGGGGGGTCTGCAATACCAAGACAGGTTATTAGAGGACTGGGGGGTCTGCAATACCAAGACAGGTTATTAGAGGACTGGGGGGTCTGCAATACCAAGTCAGGTTATTAGAGGACTGGGGGGTCTGCAACACCAAGACAGGGTATTAGAGGACTGGGGGGTCTGCAATACCAAGACAGGTTATTAGAGGACTGGGGGGTCTGCAATACCAAGACAGGTTATTAGAGGACTGGGGGGTCTGCAATACCAGGACAGGTTATTAGAGGACAGGGGGGTCTGCAATACCAAGACAGGTTATTAGAGGATGGGGGGGGGGGTCTGTAATACCAAGATAGGTTATTAGAGGACTGGGGGGTCTGCAATACCAAGACAGGTTATTAGAGGACTGGGGGGTCTGCAATACCAAGACAGGTTATTAGAGGACTGGGGGGCTGCAATACCAGGACAGGTTATTAGAGGACTGGGGGGTCTGAAATACCAAGACAGGTTATTAGAGGACTGGGGGGCTGCAATACCAAGACAGGTTATTAGAGGACTGGGGGGTCCACAATACCAAGACAGGTTATTACACTTGGGGAAGGCTTAGGGGGGATCTTATTACTATGTACAAGTATATGAGGGGACAGTACAAAGACCCTTCTACTGATCTTTTTACACTGAGACGGGGACAAGGGGGCGTCTTCTACGTCTGGAGGAAAGAAGGTTTAATCATAATCACAGACGCGGATTCTTTACTGTAAGAGCAGTGAGACTATGGAGCTCTCTGCCGCATGATGGTGTAATGAGGGATTCACTACTAACATTTAAGAAGGGCCTGGACGCCTTTCCTGAAAAGTATAATATTACAGGTTATATATACTAGATTCCTTGATAGGGCGTTGATCCAGGGATCTAGTCTGATTGTCGTATGGAGTCGGGAAGGAATTTTTTTCCTCAATGTGGAGCTTAGTGTTTGCCACATGGTTTTTTTTTGCCTTCCTCTGGATCAACATGTTCGGCTATGGGGTGAACTAGATGGACTTAGTCTTCCTTCAACCTTAAAAACTATGATACATAACTTTAGAGGTTCTTATCATCTTAACGAGATGCGTCCTACCCAAAAAAGACAAGGGCAAATTCTGCCACGACTTCAACTGATCAGGGATTTTTTTGATGGGGTGGGATAATTTAATGTATATAGAGAAGATGGTAGCCGACCTATGTTTATGCCCAGATAGGTGATATGGGATGTAGATATGTTAATGTCATAGAACGATTTCTTTGGGTAGAGTTTCAGACCCTTTTCAGTTAATGGCAGCAATTCACATTTTTTGGCGTTTATTTTGAATCCAGAATATGAGCCAAAATTCTTAAGTAGATCCAACACCGGAGGTAAATGTAGGAAGGGATCCGACATGAACAGAATGATGTCGTCTGCAAAAAAAGCCGCCTGGACTGATTGTTTGTTAAATTGGATGCCTGAAAAAGTTTTAGGGTCTGACAAAATACGGACTAAGGGTTCTAGAGCCAGATTAAAAAGTAAGAGGGATAGAGGACATCCTTGTCTCGTTCCCTTCTCAAGAGGGAAGGGAGAGGATAGAGAACCCGGCGTCTACACCAGGGCTTTAGGAGACGTGTATAAATTATGAATGTGATTAAAAAAGGGGCCTGACAACGACATTTTAGTCAAAACCATGTATAACCAATCCCAACTTATATTATCAAAGGCTTTTTCGGCGTCAAGGGAGATAATTGCTGTGGATCCCTTTAGATCGGGAGTAGAGGGGATTTTATCGAGCGCCAGTAATACTTTCCTAATATTTAGCCTGGCTGAGCGACCCTTAAAGCCTGCTTCTATATGGGATATAAGGGGGGTAGAATGGAGGCCAGTCTGTCAGCCATTATCTTAGATAAAAGCTTAATGTCGATATTTATAAGTGAAATCAGTCTGTATGAATTGGGGGATAATGGATCTTTGTCTGGCTTTAGTAATAATTTGATATAAACCATATTTGCGGAAGGAAAAATGGGATTGCCACAAATTATCTTGTTGAAGATCGGTACTAATAGCGGGGACACCTCTTCCGTTAAGGATTTAAAGAAGTCAGAAGTGTCCATCGGGTCCGGGGGCTTTGTTTGGTTTCAGATCTCTAATTGTAGTGGTAATCTCCTCCAATGAGATAGGTTTATTTAATATAGATTTATGTTCCTCCGAAAATAAAGGTAATTTGACCTTATCCAAGAGTGTATCAGAGAGGGGCAAGGTTTGTTTTGTTTTTTTTTGTATAGGTCCTTATAGAATGAGCCTAAAATCTCATTAATTGATTTAGGATCCGTGTGAATAACCCCATTATTATTTCTTAATTGAAAAATTCCTTGTGGCTTTCTCAGACCTTTAGCTAAATTGGCCATCATCCTCCCTGATTTGTTGCCAAACCTATAAAAGAACGCTTCTGTTTGAGATAAGTGGAATTTTTCTCTCATATCTCCGTATTGATTGAATTCAGATTGTTTTTGGGACCAATGTGTTTTATTAAGACGGGAAGGGTCAAGAAGAAACGTAGTGTAGGCTTGTTTCAGTTCAGAGGACAGTTCACTATATTTTTTCATAACCCTCTTCCTGTGAGAAAAGGTATACGCCAAAATTCTCCCTCTAAGTACCGCCTTGGCCGATTCCCATAATAATGTGGGGTTATCTTGGTGTGCCGAATTGTCAGATAAGAACTCGCTCCACCATATCTTGAGAGAGGAAATAAAAGAGTCGTCTTTGCAAAAGTAATCTGGAAATCTCTACAAGAAGTCAGGACCCCTAGAGATCCCTCGACAGTTCCAACCTCACCGGAGCATGGTCAGAAATAACAATATCATCAATTTGCACCGTTACCAATTTAGCCAACAGAGGAGAAGACACAAAAAAGTAGTCAATACGGGACAAAGAGTCGTTGGCGTGTGAGAAGCACGTATATTCTCTATTACTGGGGTTCAAGAACCTCCATGAATCAATTAATTGGCAACTAGACATAAGAGGTGCCAGCGCTTTGTCATGCGAGGTAACCGATTGCGGAGTGCCAGTAGTGTTTTTCCTATCCTCATGAACTGAAACCACCGAGTTAAAGTCTCCACCTATTATTTTGTTAAGGTTGGAGTCAAATAAGAGTCTAGTCTCCAATTGTTTGAAAAAAGATTTGTTGCCTATATTAGGCGCATATACATTGTAGATAGAGAAGGTTCCACAAGACGTAGATAATGTTAATTGAAACACTTACTGTGGTGAAGATTTCCCGCCATTTCCGAGGTTTCCCGCCATTATCCGCCATTTTCCTGTATCCGCGCGGAAAGAAGAGGGGCGTAACCGCGGGAAGAAGAGAGGCGTAACCGCTGGAAGCGCGCAAAGCCGAGGACACGCCCCGCCCCTGACGTCGAACCAGGAAGTGTCAAGTCCTGGAAGGAGTCCAGAGGACGCTCTGACGTCAGACGCGAGCGACGCAAGGTCCTGGAAGAAGACCGTCGCCCGCGGAGCTGCAGCCTACCTGATAAAAAGTGAAGAAGGTAGGCTACGGTTTACTAGGGGGGCGCAACCATGGCCGACGACTAGCAAGCCGCCGGAGCACCAGTTAATGCTCCTGATGCCCAACTTGCACCCGGCGCTGCACAGACCGGAGCGATCGCCCCACCAGCAAGGGTCATGACTCCGTTGATACCCATGGCCCTGCCGTATATCCCGGGAGCGAAATGGCTTCCCCAGTATAATGGCAAACCAGACACCCTGTCTGTATTCAAGAGAAAAATATGCGGTGTACTGGACATGTATTCTATGACTGGTAAACAGAGAGACGCTGTTGTGCTGGGACAATTGACTGGTGCCGCAGAGCGGGAAGTTGAAACCTGGCCAGCCGCAGACCAGGAATCAGTATCCACTATCTTTAAGAGACTGCAAAGCATGTTTGAAAATCGCACTGAGACAGATCTCCGGATGAGGTTCTACCACTGTGTCCAGCAACCTGAGGACAGAATCCGGGACTACGCCTGGCGCTTACAGGAAGCCCTGCGGGTCCTGAAACAGGTTAGTCCAGCCAGCATACAGGATGATAATAAAATGCTGACAGAACAGTTCATCCGGGGGTAGAGGTCCCAGGAGGAGAGCAGAACTGTACGGTGGTGGGCCTTAGATCATCCAAAGGCCACCTTTGACACCCTGAAGGACATGGCTATTAAGGGTCTACAGCCCCTGGAAACATCAGATACTGCTATTCAGCATTACCAGGGTGGGGCCACCCCAGTGCCCGCAGCACCTACTGCTCCTTCATTAACGGCTGAAACAAAGACGCAAACAGTGCCCCCTAGCGAGCTGGATAGCCTGCGCTCTGAAGTGCGCCAGCTAAGTAAAACCCTGGCCACTGTCATGAGCACCCTGCAGCTGCAGACGGAGCCCGAGCAGGAAGGAAAGATCCTACTCGCCAATAGCCCTGACGATGTCCCCTGGATGAGGAGAAGGAGAACAACGCCACCCCGTAGGAGGATAACGCCACCCCGGAGGAGGACAATGCCACCCCGTGGGAGGACCAACGACCAATGTCGCCCTCCAGGAGACTTCATCTGCTACCGCTGCCACAAGGCAGGCCACACAGCGTGGAACTGTCCTTTAAACGGGCAAACCCTGGGGCCGAGGGCCGACACCCAGGAGTAAATCAACCAGGCCCGCATAGCAACACCTGCATTACTGGACACCGGCTCACAGGTAACTATCATACCTGATGTCCTCTACAAAAGGTACTGGTCCATAGATGAACTCCACCCGCCAGCCCCGAACCTCTCTGTGTATGCCTCTAACGGTCTTCCCCTTAACCTTGTAGGGGTTAAGGACGTGACAGTGAAGGTGGGGAGAGCAGATCTAAAGGACCAAGGACTGATTGTAGTGGAATCTAATCCTGATGATACCAATCCGTATATGATAGTTGGTACAAATGTTGTTGGTAACTGTTTGGGAGAAGTGTTGTTCTTACTCCAACAGATTGCTGACACCGCCAGACCAGGACAGAGGAAGGTGCTCCAGAGAGAGATTCGAGCCCTCCTGTACCAGCAACAGGTAAAACTAACAGGTGGTGAGATTGGTAATGTACGGGTGACAGATCCGATACCCATTGTGATTCCCCCAATGAGTGAAATGCTGATTTGGTATAGAGCAGCAATAGGTCTCAAGTAGAGCCCGTTAACTCAGAGCACAGACCTACACTCTTAACTGCTAGAGAGGTAGTTGATGTACGCAATGGGAGGGTACCTGTATGTCTCCTAAATTGTGGGGAGGATGAAGTTAAGCTACCAAGATGCGCCACTGTTGCCAGGTTGTATACTGTGAATGATGACGACACACAGTAGAGTCTTTAACCTAATCAGACACAGTGGAGGGTAATGACTCAGAAACCCAGGTGGGGGATTGGTGTCAACAGCTCCATGTTGGGACTGACGCCACTCCTGTCCATCAAAAACAAGGTGTACACAGGGTGGTCCAGGAATACGAACAGGTATTCAGCAAACACCCACTTGATTTTGGGAGGATTAAAGGGGTACAACACCATATACCCACAGGTGACCATCCACCCATCAAAGAACGGTACAGGCCTATACCTTCAGCACACTACCAGAAGGCGAAGGAAATGTTGCATGACATGAAGAAGGCAGGGGTAATAAGAGATAGCTGTAGCCCCTGGGCAGCTACTCTGGTCCTAGTCAGGAAAAAGGATGGAAGCATGGGAATGTGTGTAGATTACCGACAGGTAAATCGCATTACACATAAAGATGCATACCCTTTGCCCCGTATAGAAGAATCCCTGGCTGCACTAAAGTCTGCAAATTACTTCTCCACCCTTGACCTCACTAGTGGATACTGGCAAGTAGCAGTTGCTGAGGAGGATCGGGAGAAGACGGCCTTCACTACCCCGATGGGACTCTGCGAGTTCAACAGCATGCTGTTTGGACTCTGCAACGCCCCAGGAACGTTCCAGAGATTGATGGAGTGCTGTTTGGGACACCGTAACTTCGAGACCATGCTGCTGTACCTGGATGACGTGATAGTGTACTCCAAGACGTATGAGGACCATTTGCAGCACCTGGCGGAGGTATTTGAAGCATTGTCCCGATATGGGATGAAATTGAATCCTTCCAAGTGCCACCTGCTCAAACAGAAGGTTCAGTACCTGGGGCACATCGTCAGTCTGGAAGGAGTAGCACCAGACCCGGAGAAGGTCTCTGCCATCCACATAGAATCTCAAGGAGGTACGTCAGTTCCTAGGACTGGTCGGGTATTACCGGAGATTTGTAAAGGACTACACCAAGAAGGCAGCGCCTTTGCAAAATCTCCTGATAGGACAGTCCAACAGAGGCAAAACCCCCCTCTTCCAGTGGGGTAAAGAGCAGGCTGAGTCCTTTGCAGTGATGAAAGAGATCCTGACTGGCGAAGAAATCCTGGCATACCCTGACTACAGCCAACCGTTCCTGCTGTACACTGATGCCAGCAACGAGGGACTAGGAGCTGTGTTAAGTCAGAAGCAGTATGGCAAAGAGAAGGTGATCGCCTATGCCAGCAGGAAGCTCCGTCCTACCGAGAGGAATCCAGAAAACTCTAGCTCCTTCAAGTTGGAGTTCCTGGCCTTGGTCTGGGCCATCACTGAACGATTCAAGCACTACTTGGCCTCCAGCAAGTTTACGGCGTATACTGACAACAACCCCTTGACACATCTAGAGACAGCCAAGTTGGGAGCCATGGAACAGTGTTGGATAGCCCGACCGTCAAACTATCAGTTCACCATCAAGTACCGGCCAGGCCACAAGAACGCCAACGCCGATGCCCTATCCAGAATGCCTCACCAGTCAGACACTGAAGAAGTGGATGACCTGGAGGAGGTTGAGCTACCTGCCTTCCACAGAAATGGGATGGTCCACGAGCAGCGCACCTCCAGGAGGTATCGTGGTAAGACACTAAACCCTCTACCTCATCACAGTTGGAAGGAGACCCAGGACAGTGACCCGGTTGTCAGCCGTATCAAAGAACTGATAACCCAGGAAGGTTCCTCCCTGGAGAAGGACGCGTCTCCACAAGCCAAGCAACTGTGGAATGAGAGAAGCCGGCTGTTCATCTATAGAGAGAAGCTGTGCCGAAGGTATGTCAACCCTAGGACCCATGAGATGGTATGGCAGATCGTAGTGCCCAAGACAGACATCCAGATGGTGTTGGAGGCCTACCACGATCAAGCAGGGCACTTTGGCTGGAAGAAGCTGGAAACCCTCCGGAAGAGTCGGTTTTATTTGGTTGGAATGCGCAGTTCCATAGAGAGGTGGTGCTGGGATTGTGGACCCTGTAGCCTCAGAAGAAAAGACTACAGCAGCCAGTAAGCACCCTTGTAGTCCATCAAGACAACCCAGCCCCTGGAGATCGTCGCTCTGGATCATGTCAAGCTGTCACCCAGCAGGTCAGGCTACTCCTATGCCCTGACCATGGTGGATCACTACTCCCGGTTCCTGGTGGTAGCCCCCGTCAAGGATCTGACGGCAGAAACTGCAGCAAGGACGTTTCAAGCAAACTTCTGCAGGCCCCATGGATACCCGGAGCAGGTGCTGACAGATCAAGGCCCTGCCTTTGAAGCAGAGCTGTTCAAAGAGTTTTAATTGCAAAAAGAAGTTCAGCACTCCATACATGAATATATAAGAAATATTGTATCTAGACTAATGTCACTTTGAAAAATGAAGGTTTTTAGCGCATAATTTGGCCAATTTATGTGTGCCCATCAACCACGACAAGGTCACCTTCGTATGATGGGAAACTACGCTACGCTACCACTGGATATGCCACTCTTGGGCTGTAAGCCTGTACGGACAATATGTCTCTGCTTGGGCTTTTAACCTACAATGTATGGGCTGGTAGAGCTAGTTAAAACCACCTGTGACTGAATGGGAGGGACACATGGTCAGAAAAAAGGCTGTCAAACTTCTAATAGTGTGAACACGTACCTGCTGCAATGTTCCAGGAGCGGGATCCCAAAAATGATTAATAGAAAAAAGAGAGGGGTCGCTCACTGGTCTATTCGGGTGCTCTGAAGAAAAGAGTAATATCAATTGCAAAAAGAACTTCGGCACTCCATACATGAATATATAAGAAATATTGTATCTAGACTAATGTCACTTAGAAAAATGAAGGTTTTTTAACTAGCTGTACCAGCCCATTTTTTGGGATCTTGCTCCTGGAACATTGCAGCAGGTACGTGTTCACACTATTAGAAGTTTGACAGCCTTTTTTCTGACCATGTGTCCCTCCCATTCAGTCACAGGTGGTTTTAACTAGCTCTACCAGCCCATACATTATAGGTTAAAAGCCCAAGCATAGACATATTGTCCATACAGGCTTACAGCCCAAGAGTGGCATATCCAGTGGTAGCATAGCGTAGTTTCCCATCATATGAAGGTGACCTTGTCGTGGTTGATGGGCACACATAAATTGGCCAAATTATGCGCAAAAAACCTTCATTTTTCAAAGTGACATTAGTCTAGATACAATATTTCTTATATATTCATGTATGGAGTGCCGAAGTTCTTTTTGCAATTGAGATTACTTTTTTCTTCAGAGCACCCGAATAGACCAGTGAGCGACCCCTCTCTTTTTTCTATTGTTCAAAGAGTTTTGCCATCTGTACGGGTGTAAGAAGATTCGGACTACGCCGTACCACCCCCAAACCAATGGGTTATGTGAAAAGATGAATAACATCATCATCGACCTGCTGAAGACCTTACCGCTAGAAGAAAGAAACCAGTGGCCAGACAAGCTACCTGACCTGGTAGATCTGTACAATCACATACCTGTGAGTTCCAGCAATTGTACTCCAGCATATCTCATGCGAGCAATACCTGGAAAGTTGCCCATGGACCTGGAGCTTGGTGTAGTAGAACCCGAAGCAGATATGTCCACTGAGGACTGGGATACGACTCGACAGGAACAGTACAGGAGAGTACAGGCCTGTGTCGAAGACAGTCTAAGGCTGCGTTCACACATTGTGTATTTTTTCGCGCTTTTTTGAGCGCGCTTTTTCAAAATATGCAATGTGTCTTGTGTCTGCCAGCAAAGTGAATGGGAAATTCACTTTGCTGTTCAGACACAGTGTGATTTTACGCAGTGCGAAAGCGCAGCTGCCTAAAGAATTGACAAGTCAATTCTTTACGCAGCAGCGTCCTGCGCTTTCTCCTATTGTGCCCATTATAAGCGATGGAATTATGCAGCGGTGTTCACACACTGCGTAATTCCAGCGCTTTTTTATGGAGGCACAGGAGAAACTATGGATACTCACCTATCCGATGGATGGGAGAGCCGTCCGCTCCGGTCCCGCGGCTTCCAGCATCTGCCGGTGAAGCGATCAGCTGTTAGCCAACCGGCTTGTAACCGGCTTCCGGTCAGCTGATTTACAAGCCGGTCATGTGACAGTCAGCTGATCACTTCACGGCAGATGCTGGAAGCCGCGGGACCGGAGCGGACGCCTCTCCCATCCATCGGATAGGTGAGTATCCAGAGTTTATTTCTTTTAAAGCAGTGTATGTACTGCAGCCAGAAGCTGTCTGTACATCCACTGCTGGGGGGACACTCACACACACGACACACAGACACATACATGACACACAGACACACACGACACACAGACACACAGGACACACAGACACACAGACACACAGGACACACAGGACACACAGGACACACAGGACACACAGACACACAGGACACACAGACACACATACATGACACATGTCACACTTCATTTCACACTGCGTTTTTTGCTGCGCTTTTTTACGCAGTGTGTGAATGGAGGTGCTTTTTTTACCTGCGTAAAAAAACGCAGGTAAAAAAAGCAGGAAAATACGCAGCGTAAAAAAACGCAGGAAAATACGCAATGTGTGAACGCAGCCTAAATAGGGTGAGAGATAAGCAGGAAGCACAGTACAACAAGAGTGCACCCGCAGAACCCATAACACCTGGAGAAGTTGTGCTGAAGCGAAAGAGAAGAAACCACAAGCTTGACGACCAGTGGGAAAGAGAGCCTTACACTGTGTTGGATTCCAGGTTCGACAATAGAAAAAACCTGTCTAATCAGTAAAGATGGAGGAAAAACAGTTGCAGCAGTCTCAAGAGACCGCTTGAAGCTGTGCCCAGGTCTATTGAAGCCACAAGAAGAAGTACCTCCTATCGTGACTGAAGAACCCAAAGAAGATGTACTCCATACTGTCCTAGGAGATTTCCCGGCAGATTGGCCTCAACTGGATGGAGCCGTAATAATACCTGTGATGCACTTCTACCAACAGCCAGAAGACCCTCCACTGCAAGTAAGACCTGTAAGTACCCCAGAAGAGCCTGCTCAAGAAGAATCCCCGGAAGAAGGATCACCGGTAGAAGCAGAGCCAGAAGGCCCGGTAACCAGTGTACTTGCCAGACCCATAGAGAGGTTAAGACAGTTCTACAATTTACCCACACGTAGATCTGACAGGGTAGCAGACAGTGCAGACACAGACATCAACAACACCCCAGTACCACGTAGGTCAACACGCAGTACAGAATGCCAGATCCCTGCCAGGTACAAGGAATAAGTTAGAAATACCTGCAGTGTAAATAGTTACCCAGTTGGGTATTGTCCATTGTTTATTGTATAAACTGAAATTAAATATATGTGTTTATTTGATTACCCGTCAGGGTATAAAGACTTGTAGGCTGAGGACTGTGAGCAGCCCAAAAACTGTCCTGTACATAGTTGCACTCCCTGGAGTGCCCCTTAAGTGACCACGGAACAAAAACCCGTTTGGCGTGGCCGAAGACGTGGTCCAGCACCTGGATCACCTATGCCCTGTAGCCACGCCCAGGGCCTACGTTGAGGGTTTTCAGGAGGGTTCCTCATGTTCTTTCATCGGTGAAATGGACACCAGGTTACGGGACTTACTGTAACTTTATTAATGTTATTATACTTATTATTGTTGTTACCTGTTTTGAAAAAAAATGCTTCAGTCCAGGATTACTGAATTGTACTAGGGTGGAATGTGGCGCCCTGCTCCGCACAGGTGCCACAGAACCCAGTAGGGTGCATGGATGGACTTCTCCACAAGAGGTCCCTCACACATTCACACACCTCCACTCTACCACCTCAGACCACCAGAGGGAGTCCATTAGGGATATATATATAGGGAGGGTGGAGCCAGGCAGCCCAGTTTAGTCAGAGAGTTGGTCTTGAGTCAGAGTGAAGAGCGTGCTGACGCTGAGAGCAGCGAAGATGCAGCTCGTCTGCTGCTGCCATAGTGAGGGCCCTGAGTGTGGCCGACGGCAAGGAGGAAAGGAGAGAGGAGTTGAGGGGGCGGAGGAGCGTACCAGGCTCACCCCGAAATATACACCGGACACCGGGTCCGCGCCTACAGGGTCCCTTTATACCCAGTAGGGACCACCGGACACCTGGAGGACTACAAGTCCCAGGTCGGCCAACGCTGACTACAGTACCAGGGCTAGGAGTCACAGAGGCCCCAGCGACCAGGGAGAGTGATCTCCAAGAGAAGGCCCTACCACCAGGTCAGCAGGTGCAAGACAGAGAGAGATAGTAATTTAGACAGGCCTAGCTCCAGGCAGGTCAGAAGCTTAACAGGTGGAAGCAACGGATCAGGAGGCCCTATACCCGCTCACTGGAAAGAGTCCAGAAGTGCACCCTGCCTACCGAGTACCCTGGACCATACCTGCATCTACATCAGTAAAGGTACCGAAGCGAACCCCCATGTGAGTGTCCGTCATTTCTTCCTGAACCGTCCTGGCCGTCTCTCCCTTGCACCACCATCCATTACCTCACGCTGCCCTGAGGCCCGCTCCACCTGTGGGGAGCCGTTCCATCATAAGCTGCCCTAACATCTGCCTCAGAGGACTGCTCCGTAGCGGCGGCTCCCTTTAGCCGCATACCACAGGTGGCGTCACGAACACTTTACAAATCCCCTATAAATAATCCCCTTTTTGGTGACCGCCCTGGGCCACGGACCGGTCCAGCCACCGTGATATCCCACATCGGCATCCAGAGGCCCGGCTGCCGAGTACCCCGCGGCCCTGGGGTAGAGTCACACTCATTACAACATCATGCGGCAGAGAGCTCCATAGTCTCACTGCTCTTACAGTAAAGAATCCGCGTCTGTGATTATGATTAAACCTTCTTTCCTCCAGACGTAGAAGACGCCCCCTTGTCCCCGTCTCAGGCCTCAGAGTAAAAAGATCAGTAGAAAGGTCTTTGTACTGTCCCCTCATATACTTGTACATAGTAATAAGATCACCCCTAAGCCTTCATTTTTCCACAGTAAATAACCCCAATTGCAATAACCTGTCTTGGTATTGCAGACCCCCCAGTCCTCCAATAACCTGTCTTGGTATTGCAGACCCCCCAGTCCTCTAATAACCTGTCTTGGTATTGCAGACCCCCCAGTCCTCTAATAACCTGTCTTGGTATTGCAGACCCCCAGTCCTCTAATAACCTGTCTTGGTATTGCAGACCCCCCAGTCCTCTAATAACCTGTCTTGGTATTGCAGACCCCCCAGTCCTCTAATAACCTGTCTTGGTATTGTAGACCCCCCAGTCCTCTAATAACCTGTCTTGGTATTGCAGACCCCCCAGTCCTCCAATAACCTGTCTTGGTATTGCAGACCCCCCAGTCCTCTAATAACCTGTCTTGGTATTGCAGACCCCCCAGTCCTCTAATAACCTGTCTTGGTATTGCAGACCCCCCAGTCCTCCAATAACCTGTCTTGGTATTGCAGACCCCCCAGTCCTCTAATAACCTGTCTTGGTATTGCAGTCCCCCCAGTCCTCTAATAACCTGTCTTGGTATTGCAGACCCCCCAGTCCTCCAATAACCTGTCTTGGTATTGCAGACCCCCCAGTCCTCTAATAACCTGTCTTGGTATTGCAGACCCCCCAGTCCTCTAATAACCTGTCTTGGTATTGCAGACCCCCCAGTCCTCTAATAACCTGTCTTGGTATTGCAAACCCACCAGTCCTCTAATAACCTGTCTTGGTATTGCAGACACCCCAGTCCTCTAATAACCTGTCTTGGTATTGCAGACCCCCCAGTCTTCTAATAACCTGTCTTGGTATTGCAGACCCCCCAGTCCTCTAATAACCTGTCTTGGTATTGCAGACCCCCCCCAGTGTTCTAATAACCTGTCTTGGTATTGCAGACCCCCCAGTCCTCTAATAACCTGTCTTGGTATTGCAGACCCCCCAGTCCTCTAATAACCTGTCTTGGTATTGCAGACCCCCCAGTCCTCCAATACCCTGTCTTGGTATTGCAGACCCCCCAGTCTTCTAATAACCTGTCTTGGTATTGCAGACCCCCCAGTCCTCTAATAACCTGTCTTGGTATTGCAGACCCCCCAGTCCTCTAATAACCTGTCTTGGTATTGCAGTCCCCCCAGTCCTCTAATAACCTGTCTTGGTATTGCAGACCCCCCAGTCCTCTAATAACCTGTCTTGGTATTGCAGACCCCCCAGTCCTCTAATAACCTGTCTTGGTATTGCAGACCCCCCAGTCCTCTAATAACCTGTCTTGGTATTGCAGACCCCCCAGTCCTCTAATAACCTGTCTTGGTATTGCAGACCCCCCAGTCCACTAATAATCTGTCTTGGTATTGCAGACCCCCCAGTCCTCTAATAACCTGTCTTGGTATTGCAGACCCCCCCAGTCCTCTAATAACCTGTCTTGGTATTGCAGACCTCCCAGTCCTCTAATAACCTGTCTTGGTATTGCAGACCTCCCAGTCCTCTAATAACCTGTCTTGGTATTGCAGACCCCCCAGTCCTCTAATAACCTGTCTTGGTATTGCAGACCCCCCAGTCCACTAATAACCTGCCTTGGTATTGCAGACCCCCCAGTCCTCTAATAACCTGTCTTGGTATTGCAGACCCCCCCCAGTCCTCTAATAACCTGTTCTGGTATTGCAGACCCCCCAGTCCTCTAATAACCTTGGTCGCTCTTCTCTGCACCCGCTCTAGTTCAGCAATGTCTTTCTTATACACCGGAGACCAGAACTGTACACAGTATTCTAAGTGTGGTCGCACTAGTGACTTGTATAGAGGTAAAATTATCTTCTCCTCATGAGCATCTATGCCTCTTTTAATGCATCCCATTATTTTATTTGCCTTTGCAGCAGCTGCCTGACACTGGCCACTAAAGGTGAGCTTATCGTCCCCCAATACACCCAGGTCTTTTTCAGTGACAGTTTTCATAGAATCATAGAATGGTAGAGTTGGAAGGGACCTCCTGGGTCATCTGGTCCAACCCCCTGCTCAAAGCAGGATTCACTAGATCATCTCAGACAGATGTCTGTCCAGCCTCTGTGTGAAGACGTCCATTGAAGGGGAACTCACCACCTCTCGTGGCCGCCTGTTCCACTCATTGATCTCCTCACTGTCATACAGTGTCTTCTAATATCTAATCTGTGTCTCCTCCCATTCAGTTTCATCCCATTGCTTCTTGTCTTTCCTTGTGCAAATGAGAATAAAGATGATCCTTCTACAATGTGACAGCCCTTCAGATATTTGTAGACAGCTATTAAGTCTCCTCTCAGTCTTCTTTTTTGCAGCTAAACATTCCCAGATCCTGTAACCGTTCCTCACAGGACATGATTTGCAGACCAGTCACCATTCTGGTCGCTCTTCTCTGAACTTGTTCCAGTTTGTCTATGTCTTTTTTAAAATGTGGTGCCCAAAACTGTACACAGTATTCCAGATGACGTCTGACCAAAGAGGAGTAAAGACCGATAATGACTTCACGTGATCTAGACTGTATACTTCTGTTAATACATCCCAGAATTGTATTTGCCTTTTTTGCTGCTGCATCACACTGTTGACTCATGTTCAGTCTATGATCTATTAGTATACCTAAGTCTTTTTCACATGTACTGTTGCTTAGCTCTATTCCTCCCATTCTGTATATGCTTTTTTCATTTTTATTGCCCAGATGTAGTACTTTGCATTTTTCCCTGTTATAAACCATTCTGTTGGTTGCTGCCCACTGCTCCAGTTTATTTAGGTCTTTTTGAATCCTCTCTCTCTCTTCTCTAGTATTAGCTATCCCTCCTAGCTTTGTGTCATCAGCAAATTTAATCAGTTTACCCTCAATTCCTTCATCTAAATCATTGATAAAGATGTTGAACAATACAGGTCCCAGGACAGAGCCCTGTGGTACCCCACTTGAGACATTCATCAAACTGGATGTGAAGCCATTAACGACCACTCTTTGAGTCCGATCACTAAGCCAGTTATGAATCCACCTAACGGTTGCCTTGTCCATTCCATACTTGGTCATTTTTTCAATAAGGATGATGTGAGATACTTTGTCAAATGCTTTTCTGAAGTCAAGATATACTATACCTACAGCATTTCCCTGATCCACCCAGTCAGTGATTCTGTCATAGAAGGAAATTAAGTTAGTCTGACATGACTCATTAGTTACAAACCCATGCTGACTCTGGTTAATCACTTCATTCTTATCCAGGTACTTACATACATGTTGTTTAATAATTTGTTCAAAGATCTTTCCTGGTATAGAAGTCAGACTCACCGGCCTATAGTTCCCTGGGTTCACCTTCTTCCCCTTTTTGAAGATAGGAACAACATTTGCTCTTCTCCAGTCTTCTGGGACTTCTCCTGTTCTCCAAGAATTTTCAAAGATTATGGAGAGTGGTTCTAAAATTTCTTCTACGATCTCCTTCAGTACTCTGGGGTGTAATTCATCTGGACCTGGAGACTTGAACTCATTTATGTTAGCTAAATATTCCCTCACAATCTCTCTGTTTACAGATAACTTGGATTTTTCTATTTCTTTAATAGGACAGTGAAGATCAGTTGATGTTACATTTTCTTTCTGAGAGAAAACTGATGCAAAATAGGAATTAAAAAGTTTGGCCTTCTCCACATCCTTTCTTACCATTTCACCATTTTCATCCTGTAAAAACCCTATAGCATCTTTGACTTTTCTTTTACTTTTGACAAACCCCCCAAATGCTTTTTTATTGCTTTTGACATCTCTTGCAAGCCTTAATTCATTGTCAGCTTTAGCTAACCTGATACGTGCCCAACAGGTTCTGCAGACTGCATTATAATCTTCTTTAGATATGC
This sequence comes from Phyllobates terribilis, assembly GCF_046119375.1. Lineage (NCBI taxonomy): Eukaryota > Metazoa > Chordata > Amphibia > Anura > Dendrobatidae > Phyllobates > Phyllobates terribilis. The sequence goes on along the minus strand of NW_027362768.1, from coordinate 393,960,656 downwards.
CTCCCTCTTTCCATTTGATAAACATTTCTTTCTTTCTTTTTAGCATGTGTTTAAGTTCTGTGTTCATCCATCCTGGTTTCTTTAAATGCTTCCCATTCTTCCTACTTTTCGGGATTGTTAACGATTGTGCTTTGAGAATCTCATTTTTAAAAATTTTCCATCCTTCCTGGACATTTTTGTCCTTAAGGACATCCAGCCATTGGATCCCTCCTATTCTCTTTCTGAGTCTCTTAAAATCTGCCTTTCTGAAATCTAACCTTGAAGTTTGAGTCTTCACATGTCTTCCTCCTCTAGTTATCCAGAATTCTATAATAGCATGATCGCTGCCTCCTAGCGTCCCAGCCACTTTTACCTCCTCAACCATTTCCTCCCTGTTTATAAGGATTAGATCCAAAGTAGCAGATCCCCTTGTTTCCTCCCCTGTCTTTTGGAAGATAAAGTTGTCAGCAAGAGAGGATAAGAATTTGCTTGACCTGTTAGCTTTACTTGAGAGAGATTCCCAACAAATGTCTGGATAGTTGAAATCTCCCATGACCACTACGTCATATTTTTTTTGAGAACTTGGTCATTTGATACATAAAGAGTTCATCCATATCTTCAGCTTGTAGTAAATGCCTACAATGGTGTCCTTTCCGTTGTTCTCTCCTTGTATTCTTACCCAGACAGTTCCCACAGAACTCCCAGTCTCTGAAGCTTCGATCTCTGTGCAGATATTCGCTTTTCTAACATACAATGCGACACCTCCTCCTCGTTTATCACGTCTGTTTCTTGCAGATAAGTTGTATCCTTTTAGCCTTGTATTCCAATCATGTGTATCGTCCCACCAAGTCTCAGTGATTCCAATGACATCATATATGCCTTTTCCTGCGTTAGTACTTCCAATTCTCCTTGTTTGTTGCCCATGCTTTCTGCATTTGTATAAAAACATTTTAGTTTGCAATCGATTTCTCTTATATCTTTTATTATTTAGGTTTTTTTGTCTTTGTTCTTCCTTTCCACTTCCAGTAGCAGAGATCTCAATAGTATTTGTCAGCTGTATGGCTTTTTCTGGCCTTTTGCTTCCCTTCCCACATTGTTCTAGTTTAAAGCTCTTCTGATGAGTGTAGCAAGGCGACTTCCAAATACATGTTTTCCAGTCTTCGTAAGGTGCACCCCATCTCTAGCAAGTAGTCCTTCGTATAGGTAATTCATTCCGTGATCCAGAAATCCAAATCCTTGTTGACGGCACCATCGACGTAGCCAGTTGTTCACCTGTAGAATCTTATTCCACCTCATTGTTCCATGGCCGTCCACTGGGAGGATGGATGAGAAGACCACCTGCGCTCCCAATTCTTTCACTTTCTTGCCTAAGTCTTCAAAGTCTCTGCAGATGGTTTCCAGGTCCTTTCTTGCGGTGTCATTTGTCCCCTCATGTATTAGCAGGAATGAGTAGTGATCTATAGGTCTTGATATCCTGTCAGACACATCTGTAATTTTTGCTCCAGGAAGACAGCACATTTCTCTTGAGGTTATGTCTGGTCTGCAGATAGCGGCCTCTGATCCTCTCGGCAGGGAATCCCCCATGACCACCACTCTCCGTTTTTTCTTCACAACATTCTTCTTTCTCCATCCAGGAGGATTCTGAGGGCTTACAAGGTTATTCATTGCTGGCAAAGTCTTATCTTGCTGTATTTCTTCATGGTGCTCCTGCGTGAGAGCCTGGTACTGGTTCCTGAGCAGTATGGGTGCTGACTGCCTCTCGATCCTCCGGCTTCTGTGGGTCACATGCTTCCATTCCTCTGTTTCGTCAGGTGCAGTTCGAATTTCTTCTCTTTCTGAATCATGAAGAGATAATTCTGCTCTGTCTAAGAACTCTTCACCTTCCTTAATGATTTTCAAGGTAGTTAACCTCTCTTCTAGATTTCACAACTTTTCCTCCAACAGGGACACAAGCTGCATTTCTGGCATGTGAAGTTTGGCTTTTCCACTGGCAAATCTGTGAACATGTAGCAGGATATGCAGCTCACCAAATGGCTCCTGGACTCTTCCATCTTCTTATTGTTAATGTGTTATGAAAACAGTGAAAAACGCTCCAAAATCCGGCGCGCGGTTCACCAATGTCCTCCTTTCAGCTCCAAGGGCCAAAATCCAGTGTTCTTTGAGCTCGCGGAGACTCTTCACTTATCCCAAGATGCAATGGGAATATGCAAATTATCTCCTCAGGACGCCTCCCCTGGTTTTGCCCAGTGTTTTACAATTAAGCATATAATTATACATTTTATTTCCTCTGCCCAAGTGCATTACCTTACATTTATCCCCATTAAAGCTCATTTGCCGTTTATCAGCCCAAGCTTCTAGTTTACATAGATCCTCCTGTAATATAAAATTGTCCTCCTCTGTATTGATTACCCTGCAGAGTTTAGTGTCATCTGCAAATATTGAAATATTACTCTGTATGCCCCCTACAAGGTCATTAATAAATATGTTAAAAAGAAGCCGGACCAATACTGACCCCTGTGGTACCCCAATACTGACCCCTGTAGTACCCCACTGTTACCTGAGACCCAGTCTGAGTGTTTTCCATTAATAACCACTCTTTGTTTCCTATCACTGAGCCAGTTCTTAACCCACATACATATATTTTCCCCTCTCCCCATTGTTCTCATTTTATGTATCAACCTTTTGTGTGGAACCGTATCAAAAGCTTTTGAAAAGTCCATATACACAACATCCGCTGCATTTCCTTGGTCCAGTCCAGAACTTGCCTCCTCATAAAAGCTGATAAGATTAGTTTGACAGGAACGGTCCCTCGTAAACCCATGCTGATATCGGGTCATGAGGTTCTTCTTCCTCAGATACTCTAGTATAGCATCTCTTAGGAAACCCTCCAGGATTTTACCTACAGTAGAGGTTAAGCTTACCGGCCTAGAATTTCCAAGTTCAGTTTTTGTCCCCTTTTTGAATATTGGCGCCACATTTGCTATACGCCAGTCCTGTGGTACAGACCCTGTTATTATGGAATCTTTAAAGATTAAAAATAATGGTCTATCTATGACGTTCCTTAATTCCTGCAGTACTCGCTGGTGTATCCCATCCGGGCCCGGGGATTTGTCACCTTTAGTGATTTTTAGACGCCGCCGTACTTCCTGCTGGGTTAAGCAAGTGACATTTACTGGAGAATTTTTGTTATCAATAATCATGTTTTCTGTCATGCGATTTTCTTGTGTAAATACGGTTGAAAAAAAATCATTTAGCATATTGGCTTTTTCCTCATCCTCATCCACCATTTCCCCCAGACTATTTTTAAGGGGGCCAACACTATCATTTTTTAGTTTTTTACTATTTATGTAGTTAAAGAATATTTTGGGGTTATTTTTACTTTCTCTGGCAATGATTCTCTCTGTCTCAATCTTTGCTGCCTTGATTTGGTTTTTACAGAATTGATGTAATTTTCTGTATTTATTTAATGCCTAATCACTACCTACTTGCTTTAGTTCTCTAAATGCTTTCTTTTTGTCACTTATTGCGCCCCTTACAGCTCTATTTAGCCATAGTGGTTTCCTCCTATTTCTAGCATGTTTATTCCCATAGGGTATATATTGTGCACAGGTCCTATTCAGGATGCTAATAAATGTCTCCCATTTGCTTTGTGTAGCTTTATGTCTCAGGATATCGTCCCAGTTTATTGCACTAAGATCATCTCTCAACCGTTGGAAATTTGCTTTCCTGAAGTTTAGTGTCCTTATAACCCCTCTACTACACATCTTATTAAAGGTTACATGAAAATGTATTATTTTGTGATCACTATCACCCAAGTGACCCCCAACTCGTATATTTGATATGCGGTCTGGCCTATTGGTTAATATTAGGTCTAGCACTGCCCCCCTTCTTGTTGGGTCCTGAACCAGTTGTGAAAGGTAATTGTCTCTCATAGTTGTCAGTAACCTATTACCTTTGCTTGAACTAAAGGTGTCTGTTCCCCAATGTATTTCAGGGTAGTTGAAGTCCCCCATAATAATGACTTCTCCTTGAGTCGCTGCTTCATCTATTTGTTTGATGAGGATATTCTCTGCTGCTTCTGTGTCACCCTGGCCTGGATGCCACAAATTTAATAAAGCTGTGTCTGAGAGCAAGGGGGAGGTTCTCTGGTCAGGGGAACATTAGCATGCAATACCTCCTGTCTCAGGCCAGTAGGGGGAGCAGGCTGCCCCTATAAAAGCAGGAACTGGGGGCAGGGTTAGGGAGAACTGGACGACCTGTCTCTGGATTGAGAGGTGTCCTAGAGCAGAGAGAGACAGTTGTATTGCACCCTAAGAGGACGTGTGGCGGTAGGAGAGCCACAAGCCAGGGACAAGAGGTGAAGTGCGCCTGTCCTGGCAGACAAAGAACCCAATTTACCAGACTTTGGCGTCTGAGGCTGTGAGGACTCCACGTCCTACAGCAGATAACCAGTCCGCAGGGGACTGTATGTTCCTTGGCCTAAGAAGCCTGGAGGTTCCGCCACACCAGAAGGGACCAGCAAAGCCGTACCAGGCCGGGAATAGAAAGGGACCCAAGTTGCAGGCCATACGGGCGAGAAGACACGGTGAGCTCGGGAACGTGGGCTGTTACCCTATAAGGAGGAAATAGCCAGAAGGAGTGCAGAGAGCACGGTAGGCCTACACCCTCGCCCTGACCAGGGCCAATTTCCCGTTTGCTCTCAGACGTCCAGGCCCCCCTCCTAGCCGGGCCTGTTTGTGGGTCAGTTCACCTGTTCTAGTAAAGACCCTGGACGGCAACCTGTTGTCTGTGTGCTCCTTGCTCCTCCAGCACTAACGGCGCTGGGACGCCCTACACCATCACCCCCATCTTCTACTATACTGCCCTGGGGCCGCACTCTTCCCGTGGGGAGTCACACTACCCCAGCTGCATACACCATCAGCCCCAGCCGTCTGCCTTGCAGCGGCGGTTCGCACTGACCGCAATCCACGGGTGGCGTAGTCGGACATTTTCCCCCTCCCCTTATCTTCTCCCACAGGGACTCTACATTTTCATTAGATTCACATATATTCTCACGGAAGATGGGTTTTAAGGATGATTTTACATATAAACACCCCCCCCCCTCGCTTGTTTGTATGGTCATTTCTGACCAGACTATAGCCCTGTAAATTACCTGCCCAGTCATGGCTCTCGTCCAGCCACGTCTCAGATATCCCCACCATGTCAGAATTATTTTCCAACAAAATTAATTCTAATTCCTCCATTTTGTTGGTGAGGATCTGGCATTAGTGTACATGCATTTTATGTATCTCTGTACCTCTATTCCTTCTTACTTTATTGACTGTTCTAACCCCACCCCCAATTTCTTTATTTGTGCCCAGGTCACTATCTGCACTATCTTCCCCACCTATAAAATGAATACCTCCCCCCCCAATCCCTAGTTTAAACACTCCTCCAACCTTCTAGCCATTTTCTCCCCCAGCACAGCTGCACCCTCCCCATTGAGGTGCAGCCCGTCCCTAGGGTAGAACCTATAGCCAACTGAGAAGTCGGCCTAGTTCTCCTGGAACCCAAATCCCTCCTTTCTACACCAGTTCCTGAGCCATTTATTTATCTCCCTAATCTCCCGTTGCCTCTCTGGCGTGGCACGTGGTACAGACAGTATTTCAGAGAATACCACCTTGGAGGTCCTTGCTTTAAGCTTGCAGCCTAATTCCCTGAAATCATCTTTAAGGACCTTCCACCTACCTCTAACTTTGTCATTTGTGCCAGTGTGCACCATGACCACTGGGTCCTCACCAGCCCCTCCCAGTAATCTGTCAACCCGATCAGCGATGTGCCGGACTCGAGCGCCAGGTAGGCAGAACACTGTTCGACGATCCCTGTCTTTGTGACGGATTGCTGTATCTGTTCCCCTAATAATTGTGTCCCCCACTACCAGCACCTGCCTGGCCTGCCCTGCTCTCCTATTTCCCCCCTTATTGGAGCTGACACTCCTCCGGCTTTCAGGGGACATGCCTTGCTGCAGTAGTGCTACCCCTGTACCGACACCCACCTCATCTGCCAACTTTGCAAACTTATTGGAGTGTGCCAGATCAGCACTAGCCTCCCTGACACTCTTCCCTCTACCCTCCCTTCTAACTGTCACCCAGCTAGCTGCCTCACTGTCCTGCAGCTCCCGACTACCACCCTCCCCCACATCTACCCCAGTGAACAGCTGCTCAGTGAGCAGCAGACTCCTTTCCATATCGTCAATGGATCTCAGTGTTGCCAGCTGCTCATTTAGATCCAGTACCTGGGCTTCCAAACTCACAACGTGCTCAGATTAAGGGTACCGGATCCCAAGTTGGTGGAGGAGAAACTACCCTCAGCCAAAGACCGGAGGTCGTGATCATTTATTGGTGCGACACCTTACCAAACCTGCTAGGAAGGCACCATATAGGAGAGCGGGGAACGGGGCCCACGTTTACCCACGCAGATCCGCGGTAGCTGAACAAAAGTTGGTCACTGGTGGGGCAGGCCACAGAAAGGATGGAAGGGGGTCCTGTGCCATATTCCTGAACTGCCTGGGGGTTGACCGAGCCCCTCACCGGGTGGACGCAGCACGGCTCGGGCGGTCATTGCTGACAGAAGTGACTGGGAATATACGGACTGTGAGTAAAAGACCCTGGACTGCAACACGTTGTCTTTGTGCTTTTTGCTTCGCCAGCACTAATGGTAATGGGACTCCCTGCACCATCACCCCCTCCATCCACTACACTGCCCTGGGGCTGCACTCTTCCCGTGGGGAGTAACACTACCTCAGCTGCAAACACCATCAGCCTCAGCGGTCTGCCTTGCAGCGGCGGTTCATAATAGCCGCAATCCACGGGTGGCGTAGTCGGACATTACCTACAGCACATAGCAGACTACCACTGGTCTGACCACCCTGAGCCACGGGACCGGGCCGCCACCACTACTCCCAGCATTGCCCTGAAGCCCGGTCCCGAGTGCCCCACGGCCCAGGGGGCGAGTCAACTTTGGCGTAGTCGGCAGGATCGTTACCAACCCGCCACGAACGGGTATTGCGCGCCTGAAAAGAGACTGTTTCACTGTACTAAAGATGGTGCCCGCCCCAGAAGAACAAGCGCCATAATGTGCACGCCAAAAGACCACAGGAAGCCACCTCTCATCGTGGGCCAGGTCCCAGAATGGCGCCAAAGAAGGAGCCCACCCCCAACAGCCATGAGCGCGGCTGTGGAGATGTCCATCAAGGTGGGGGGGCTGCCCCTGAAAGTGATTGTCAGCAGATTGCCCCAAGACCACCCCCAATGGGGGCGGAAAGAGAAGAAAACTGTGGGGCAGGGTGCGGTCTGAATCAGTCTGTACGGACCGCACCCGGGAATGGAAGGAGAGAGCAGCACCAGTACCCTGGCACGTGGCCTGCTGCAGGCCGAGCCACCCTGCAGCTTCGCGGAGCTGCTAGCACAGCTCTCCAAGGACCCGGAGCGTGCGCAAGCTGCGCTAGAAGAACTGGACCGGAGGATGGTCCGGGCGCAGCGGGATGTGATCGCCAGATGGAAGGAGGAGTTAGCCCGGCAAGCCGTGGCCCGACCGCAGGAGGCGCTACCACCGCCCAGCAGCACGCCTGCCTCCGCGGACGGTGAAGGAGGATCGGAGTCCGGGGACGCCGCCGCGGAGGAGGCTGCAACGACCGAGGAAGGTAACGGGGACGTCACCACCCCCAGCCCTGAAGCCGTGAGCCTGCCTCAGCCTCCCGTTGCGAAGCCCGAAGCCCCGGGGACCGTACCTGTTACCACGCCTCCGCCGCTACCAGCTAGGCCTCAGGCTGCAAGCGCTGCTGTCACGCTCCGCCCCGCGCCGTGCCCTTTAACCCCGGGCGCGATAAAGAAGCAGACGCCACCGGCCTGGTCGCAAGGCCGAGTGCCCCCGGGCGCCGCTCCCCCACCGGTGCCCCCTGCCATACCGTCCCTGAGCGCGGACTTGTTCGCCCAGCACACCGGGCCGGACGGGCAGCCCTTCATCTGGCCGCCCGAGTATGTCAACCCCCGCCTCCAGAGAAACCTGTCTGCGGAGGCCAGAGCCGCACCTAAAACCCTGATACCGGTTCCGGAGCCCAGGGACGTGGCCCAGCCCCCGCTCGAGGATACCCAGTTCGAATGGGACCTCACCGGAGAAAATCTGATGGGGTTCACCCAAGAAACCCGGGCGGACGCAGCCCGTCGACGAGAGTCCTGCCGTCAGCAGTTGGAGATGTTTGAGAGAGAGTGGCGGGAACGGTGTGTCCGGCAAGAGCGGCTCCAGGTGCGAAGTGCGGAGCAGAAAAGGAGGGCCCGACAGAAACCCCGAGCCGCCAGCGGTCCCAGAGTCACCGGGACCGTGGTGAAATTTCAAATGGAGCGCGGCTGGGGCTTCATCAAAGATCCTGGGACCATCAGCGACGTCTTTGTGACTAGGAGGGACGTCGAGAGCCGCCTGCCAGAAGGTCATCGAGGGCGGGATCTGTATCCTGGCGACGTGGTGTCCTACACCCGACACCAGGGCGTGAAGGGATGGTACGCCCTCCACGTCCATAGAGTAGTAGAGGAGGAGGGACAGCACTACTCAGATCCAGAGTACCAAGAGGGCCCGGACGGGCCTGAAGACGACCAGGAGGAGCAAGGAGCATCAGGAGGACACCGTTACCAGTAAACGGTAGAGTGTGACTGTATATAGTTACCCGTCAGGGTAAAAGGAACTGTTATGGGACTGTTTCCACTGAGAGTGTGGTCCCCGTTGGGACTGATATAGAACTGATAAAAAGTTGCCCCACCCGCTAAGTTACCTGGCTGAGGACTGAGAACAGCCATCCCTTTTCCCTAACCTGGCTGGGGACTGAGAACAGCCATTCCCCTTCCCAAAACTGGCCGAGGACTGACAGCGGCCGTCCTTGTACATAGTTGCGCTTCCTAAAGCACCCCCTACTGGTTTTATAAAAAGACTGCAACGTCTACCTCAAGACAAATTTGCTGGACTGTTGCACCTTTAAGAAGAATGAACACCTGGTCGCAAGTTGCACCGCGGCCAGTACACAAGAATATGTCTTACTTAAAAATGTTTTATATGAAAAGTTTTATATGCTGCTAGGTGATAATGCAAATGTTTTATATGATGTTTCATATGACAAAAGAGTTCCGGTAGTATTAACTATGACAAAGAAAAGTGTTTCCCATAAAGGGAATTGAACAATGTCATCCGTTTGCTACTGTAAAAAGTTTGGAAAAAGTTTTGCATGTCTTGAAATCAAATGTCTTTGCTCTTTTCCAGCCCGAGGACCTGCTGTGGTTTACCAGGGGGGAATGTAGCGCCCCGAGGTTTCGGCCGCTACAGGGGTACTGCACCTCTGCCAGAGGTGTGGTATTCCAATCCCGGGTAAGGATGGAGTATGGACCAGGGCCCAGTTAGCTGCATGCATCACACACACCCCATTTCCGGGGGACAGCTCAACGGTGCTCCCATTAGTACAGTAATGCAGGCACGACAGACCATGTCCCTGGCTGGAGTGGGAAGGGGGGAGGAAAACCCAGTGATGTAGGAGCAGGAGGGGACGGTTTCTGAGCATAGGTAGGAGCTCATTGGTTGTTGGTCACCTGAGCTCACACACTAGGGAAGGGTATATAAGGTGGGCACCATCTTAGTTCTAAAAGAAGTTGAGTTCAGTGAGAGAAGGAGTTCAACCAGAGAGGGCTGACAGGGAGCTGTGGCTCAGTCTGGGCCCAGCTCCACGAGGCAGGCCTGGAGTGAAGGCCAGAGCCAGAAGAAAGGAACAGAAACAGAAAGGAACAGCAAAGAAAAGAGAAGTACCCAAAGTGTAGAAGGGCTCAGAAACAAGAAGGCAGAAGGGACCCTAAGAGCCCATGAGAATACCGGGTGAAGGGTCAGGCAGATTAAGGGTACCGGATCCCAAGTTGGTGGAGGAGAAACTACCCTCAGCCAAAGACCGGAGGTCGTGATCATTTATTAGTGCGACACCTTACCAAACCTGCTAGGAAGGCACCATATAGGACAGCGGGGAACGGGGCCCACGTTTACCCGCGCAGATCCGCGGTAGCTGGACAAAAGTTGGTCACTGGTGGGGCAGGCCAGAGAAAGGATGGAAGGGGGTCCTGTGCCATATTCCTGAACTGCCTGGGGGTTGACCGAGCCCCTCACTGGGTGGACGCAGCACGGCTCGGGCGGTCATTGCTGACAGAAGTGACTGGGAATATACGAACTGTGAGTAAAAGACCCTGGACTGCAACACGTTGTCTTTGTGCTTTTTGCTTCGCCAGCACTAACGGTACTGGGACTCCCTGCACCATCACCCCCTCCATCCACTACACTGCCCTGGGGCTGCACTCTTCCCGTGGGGAGCAACACTACCTCAGCTGCAAACACCATCAGCCTCAGCGGTCTGCCTTGCAGCGGCGGTTCATAATAGCCGCAATCCACGGGTGGCGTAGTTGGACATTACCTACAGCACATAGCGGACTACCACTGGTCTGACCACCCTGAGCCACGGGACCGGGCCGCCACTACTACTCCCAGCATTGCCCTGAAGCCCGGTCCCAAGTGCCCCACGGCCCAGGGGGCGAGTCACTCACATCTCGCACAGCAGTATGCACCCACAACCGGCTGATCAAGGATTGCATACATGTGGCAAGATGTACACCGTGTTACGGGTCCGGGGGGGTGGAACCTCTGTGCTACGGTGCAAAGAGGGACCCAGAGGGGCGTAACTAAGTATCAACCCGGACCGACCCTGGTCATACGGCAGCTAATGACTCCGTGACCAGGGTGGGACCAAGCCGAGGGACCAGGTGCTACTCTGGGGACGACCTTGTAAGGGAGCAGGTGACTCCCACGGTACAGATGGCAGGGACTGACCGGTATAGCAGGTAGACGCAGCAGGCAGGCTGGCAAGCGGAAGCCTCCAGGTAGGCTATCAGGTAGACATGGCAAGTGATGGCAGGAGTCTCTAGGTGGTCATGGCAAGTGACGGCTGGAGTCTCTAGGTAGACCGCAAGTGACGGCTGGAGTCTCTAGGTGGGCTGCAGGTGGTCACGGCAAGTGACGGCAGGAGTCTCTAGGTGGTCACGGCAAGTGACGGCAGGTAACAGGCAGGTCACAGGCAAGTGCTCCCAGGTGAGCGGGCTGGCAGGCACGGCAGGTAACAGGCAGCCGACAGGCAAGTGCTCCCAGGTGAGCAGACTGGCAGGCACGGCAGGTAACAGGCAGGTATCAGGCAGGTAACTGGCAGGTAACAGGCTGGCGGGCAAGACTGGAAGACAGGCTAGCAGCGGGACCTGAGGGCTGAAGCAGAGGTCAGAAACACTGTGCAACAACATTGCTCGCCACCTCCATTTTGGAGGAGGTGCCTTATATATAGGAGGACCCTCGGCTATTGGCCGGGGACTCCTTAAGATGGCGCGCACGGCCCCTTTAAGAGAGAGGGAGCGCGCGCGCGCCCTAAGCACAGTGCCCGGGAAGCTGCGCGCGCCGGCCGCAGCAAGAAGAGGAGCGCTGGAGGAGGCTGAGCGGGGAGCGTGGGGAGCGAGGAGGTGAGAGGGGCGGCGTCTCTGCCTGGCAGGGGGCAGAGACGCCGATGCTACACACCGGATAGCATTGTCAATAATGGAGCTCATTTCCTAATGGGGATTGCACTAGACAGAAATATTAAGAAAAAGAAATGTAAAGAATTAATAAAATATAGACAGCAATTCAGTCCAAATTCCTCCCTTCCAAACTCCCCGAATCCAAAGTCACTGAAAAACAAGTCACAAAAATAAAAAATAGGTTTTAAAAAGCCCAATAAAACTAAACAGGTAGAAAAGCACTCAGCAGGTCACAATGCAGCAACTCACAGCAATTCACACAGGTATTTTCTGCAGGATTCCCAAATACCTCTTCACTGAATCACAAGTCACACACTTACTTCCGTTCGCACCTACGCTCCGGACACACTCGCTACGAAAGAAGAGTTAAAGAGTTTTTTTCTTTTTTCCCCTTTAGCAGCAATCCACCTACAGCTCAATGCACTTCCAAAGCGTTGTTCTTTCAATTCCTGTAGTTCAGTCTGAGGACGGAGATTCCCACATTTGGTAATTGGTGCCGCCCCTCCATCCTCCAACTTTATCCTGGTTAGAAACTGTGTTAGTTCCTGGAGACGTCTTCAGCTTCTTTCTCCCCAGCTCATCCATTTTTGCATTAATGGCAGATAACAGTTGCCTGCAGTTATGTGCTTTGGAAATCTGTTCTTCCGACATCTTTATATGTTCTGCTACTGTTCTCAATTCTTCACAGGTTATCTGAAGAAGCAGCTCGCTAATTCTGCCCATTTGTATTTCCACATCCATTGCTGCTAGTGAGTTTTCTTTAGGGCTGGTCCCCTTTAACTGGTGTAGCAGAGTTGAGTTGAGGTGCTGTGCTGCTGTGTTTTTCCAGACACTCTTCCTCTTCTCCCACTACACGATAATTCCCGGTCAGGACTCCCCGTACGGGCCACCAATGTTACACGCACGCTGCTAGGTTCAGATAGGGGCGAGACAGGTTACATGGATTATTTGGAATCCTGGGGGAACCGCTACTCAGGGCGACCATAGACCATGTGCTGCAGCTTCTCTCAGGCACACAGGGGTATTGACCCTCAGGTACAGACACGTAGGTTGTTTCACTTGCTGACCAGACACACTTGACAAGAGTCCTCATAAACGGTAGAACAGTAGCATTTAATAAGAAGAAGCACAGCCAGTGGAAGTTAAGTCTTATGAGCAACAGGCCCAAGTGACAAACAGTACAGTTTCCTTAGCAGCACAGCAGTTCACAGTCTTCCCAGTAGTACAGGACAGCACAGTCCTAATGTAAAGGCACATTAATGAACACAGCATTCTTTACAGCACAGTGAGATGGAGGAGGGGGAGGGTTTGCTGAGGGAGATGATCCCTGTGTCACCATTTCTTCCAGTCCTTATCTTTCTGCCTGATAATACTCTGCACTGCTAGTTCAGGAACTCTACCTGATCTGTGCTTAGTTTCACTCCTGACTTGAATCTTTTTCACTTGTAGGGGCGCTTCTGTGAGATACAAAACACACACACCACTTTTCTCTTCGGCTCCAGTCAGACAGTAAACAACTTCCCCACAATCCCCCTGGGGCTCTGTTAAAACACTCCCCTTCTCCTGTGACTGTGTTAAACCCTCTAGCTATTGGATGCTTCTGGAGCACAACACTTCCTACCTCATGTGCTTGTGTTACTTCTAATAGTTACTGAATGCTTTTAAAGCAACAGCACTACTTCTGCATGTCACACTCTGCAACAGCACTACTTCTGCATGTCACACTCTGCAACAGCACTACTTCTGCATGTCACACTCTGCAACAGCACTACTTCTGCATGTCACACTCTGCAACAGCACTACTTCAGCATGCCACACTCTGCAACAGCACTACTTCTGCATGTCACACTCTGCAACAGCACTACTTCTGCATGTCACCTCTGCAACAGCACTACTTCTGCATGTCACACTCTGCAACAGCACTACTTCTGCATGTCACACTCTGCAACAGCACTACTTCTGCATGTCACACTCTGCAACAGCACTACTTCTGCATGTCACCTCTGCAACAGCACTACTTCTGCATGTCACACTCTGCAACAGCACTACTTCTGCATGTCACACTCTGCAACAGCACTACTTCTGCATGTCACACTCTGCAACAGCACTACTTCTGCATGTCACACTCTGCAACAGCACTACTTCTGCATGTCACACTCTGCAACAGCACTACTTCTGCATGTCACACTCTGCAACAGCACTACTTCAGCATGCCACACTCTGCAACAGCACTACTTCTGCATGTCACACTCTGCAACAGCACTACTTCTGCATGTCACACTCTACAACAGCACTACTTCTGCATGTCACACTCTGTAACAGCACTACTTCTGCATGTCACATGCAGGCAATTCATTAGAGTACATAACATGAAAAGTGGAATGAGACTTGAAGTTCTACTGTGTAGTTGTGTTCAGGCTCCACAGCTCAGCCCATAAAAGCGACTACATGCCCTAAAAAGCATCATTTCCACCCAAACCTGAGTCCATCTTACTCCAGAACACTCCAGGCACTGGGATGATTAAAACCAGAAGAAGGATAAAGGTTCTGGGCCTCCGCCGGCAAAACTGCAAAAAGAACTAGGCCGCAACAAAGCCTCAGCCTCTAGTAGGTGGCTTATGTCAGACCACAAGTTCTACCAGATGCCTGCAATTCTAGATGCCCCATCCATGCCAGCGACGGGTCTGCAGAGATCCACAGGAAACCTCCTCATCCTCCACCGCACCGAGGAAGACGCCGACTCATCAATTATAAGCAACAAAATTAACCGCTTCTCGACATGCGCCGTATTTATACGCTGAGCGCCGCCGCCATTGAGTGCGGGTGTCAGCTCTACGTGAACGTTTAACCCCTGTGATGCCGATGTCAAAAGTGACATCGCAGGACATCCCACAGGGAGTGAGCTGCCTCTCTGCTCCCATCAGCACAATGCGATGTGATCTCGTTGAGCTGATGGTCTTCATGGTGACTCCTGATCCTAAGATGGCCACGGGGTCCTTCGGGAAGGTGGCTACTCAACGCCTGTCAGATGCTGATCTGATGCTCTGCAGTGCAGAAGTATTGCTGAGCATCAAGTCAGCAATCTGGCGGTATGAAGATGATAATGACATTGTGAAACAGTAAAAAAAAGGAAGAAAAGAAAATCTATTAATCCAATAAATACATTTATCTGTCTTAAACAAAACAACACACAAGGCAAAAAACTGCTGTATCACAGCGCTGAAGAAGAAGACGAATGTACATAAAGATATACATAGAGGGGAATAGGGAAGGAATGTCGGCTCCCCTCATGGAAGACAGCCGGCAGATGTCAGGACCAAGAGAACACCCAAAGCTTCTCCGGTGTCGACAAACGGTTACAAACCCTTCTTTATTGTAGAAATATAACGTCTGTCGGCTCCGGTACAGAAGGAATATCCACAGAACAAAACCCTACGTGATTCAGCGAGACGCCTTCATCATGGCGTGTGAAGGAGACCTTAGTGCTTCCCCAAATAAGCTCCAAGGGTGAGAGGTCAGTGAATTAGGGACAATCACCGGAGAATTAGCTCTATGGGTGCTGGTCACAAGAAGGTCTCATAATGAGAAAGAAAGTGGGATTATAAAGAAGTAAAAAGAATAGCATTAATGACCCTGTGAAGTAGGGTACAGCCACCTACTGTGCCGCCGCACATTGCTGCATCCTACATGGGAGATGACACCTGTAGTATTGCAAGTAATATTAAAGATTGAAATGTCCTTTTTTTATTTTCCGCATGTGAACCTGCTTCACAAGGGTGACGTCCACATTTCTAAACTCCTGCAGGGAAGGCGGTGTGGATGAGGGAGCTTGCTGTATTAAACAGGCGAGAGGACGGTAGGAGCCGTCTCTGCTGCACATCTCACGTGCGGCGGCACAATATGTGGGTTGTATTGTGAAGAAACGTATTCGTGGCTGGTTATCAGATGCAATCAATCCCACAGCTGGGCCATGTCAGCGGCATCTGAACATTAATCCCATATCCACAGGGGAGATGTCAGTGCAATGAAGTTCAGGTAGAGAAAGTCTTTACACCAGGAAGAGGAGGAAGGGATTAAATGGAGAAACTTTCTGGATATTTAAGCTACACACTAGAGTACCGCAAGCTCTGAATACCCGCCAGGATCTGATCCTACAATATCATCAAAAGGATCTTAATCTTCGCTGTAGATTTGTACTCCGCATGGTAATTAATCTTTATGGTTTTAATCCCACTTTCTTTCTCTCCATTTATATTTATGGGCATTATGAGACCTTCTTGTGACCAGCACCTATAGAATTAATTCTCAGGTGATATTCCCTAATTTGCTGAGGTCACACCCTTGGAGCTTTTTGGATGTTGCTTATTTAAAGCGCAGCTGTCACAGGATTGTGCTCAGTAACCACATACACTATCAGGTGGGTGACACTGCACTGATTAATATGATACCTGGTGATGAAATCCCTCCTGTGGTTCCTGTGTAATCTTTACTTTCAGTTTGGAGATAATGATAAGCTCGTGATCCAGGGCGGCCTGTGGGGGGCGCTCTATCTGGTGCTCCGGGGCGGCCTGTGGGGGGCGCTTTATCTGGTGCTCCGGGATGGCCTGTGGGGAGCCTCTATCTGGTGCTCCGGGGCGGCCTGTGGGGGGCGCTCTATCTGGTGCTCCGGGGCGGCCTGTGGGGGGCGCTTTATCTGGTGCTCCGGGATGGCCTGTGGGGAGCCTCTATCTGGTGCTCCGGGATGGCCTGTGGGGAGCCTCTATCTGGTGCTCCAGAGCGGCCTGTGGGGGCGCTCCATCTGGTGCTCCAGGGCGGCCTGTGGGGGGCGCTCTATCTGGTGCTCCGGGGTGGCCTGTGGGGGGGCACTCTATCTGGTGCTCCGGGGTGGCCTGTGGGGGGGCACTCTATCTGGTGCTCTGGGGTGGCCTGTGGGGGGGCACTCTATCTGGTGCTCCGGGGTGGCCTGTGGGGGGGCACTCTATCTGGTGTTCCGGGGTGGCCTGTGGGGGCGCTCCATCTGGTGCTCCGGGGTGGCCTGTGGGGAGCCTCTATCTGGTGCTCCGGGGTGGCCTGTGGGGGCGCTCCATCTGGTGCTCCGGGGCGGCCTGTGGGGGGGACACTCTATCTGGTGCTCCGGGGTGGCCTGTGGGGGCGCTCCATCTGGTGCTCCAGGGCGGCCTGTGTCGCCCTCCTGACAGTGTATGTGGTTACTCAGCACAATCCTGCTGACAGCTGCACTTTAAGGAAACAGTAAGGTCTCATTCACACACCATGATTAAGGCGTCTTGCTGAAATGCGTAGGTTTTTGTACTTTGGATATTCCTTGTGAACCGGTGCATACAGATTTTAATATTTCTACTATAAAGAAGGATTTTAAACTGGTTGTCATCACTGGAGAACTTTTTTTTTCTTTTTGCATTTGTAAATAAAAATGGTGTCACTGAAAATATCATCTTGTCCCGCAAAAAACAAACCGCCATACAGCTCCATCAGCGGAAAAATAAAAAAGTTATAGCTCTCAGAATAAAGCGATGCAAAAATAATTATTTTTTTCTATAAAATAGTTTTTATTGTGTAAAAACACCAAAAAATAAAACACAATATAAATGTGGTACCGCTGTAAACGTACTGACCCAAAGAATAAAGCTGCCTTATCAATTTTACCACACACCGAAAAACAAAAAAAACAATTCCTGAATTGCTGGCTCACATTTATCCTGCACTCTGCGCTGAGCGCTTGCATCGGGGTTTCCTTGTAAATCTCTGAAATACGAGATTCAGACGGAATCCCCGGCGGAAGATTCCCTATAATGAGACAAATGGAGGCACCGTGGATGCCGTCTGACCTGTGATCCCTTTTTAGGTGTGCATAATAGTGCCGTCGCCCACAGTTTTGTGAACCTATGGAAAAAAAACTCTGCTAAGCAGAGGCCAGACAGAGTCCAGATCTAACTCTGCTGCCTCATTATAGTAAATGGATCCCTCCAGGGTTTCATCTGAATTAAATCACTTGGAGATTTAGATGGAAACCCCAATATAAGTGACGCGCACCCTGGGCCATGGGGTACTCGGCAGCCGAGCCTATGGATGCCGATATGGGGGTATCACGGTGGCTGGCCCGGTCCATGACTCAGGGCGGTCAGTGCAAAGGGAAATTTATAGGGGATTTGGAAAGTTTGTGACGCCACCTGTGGAATGCAGCAAAAGGGAGCCGCCGCTGCGGAGCAGTCCTCTGGAGCTGGTGTTAGTGCAGCAGGGATGGTGTGGCTCTCCACAGGTAGAGCTAGCTCCAGGGCAGCGTGGGGTGTAATGGATGGTGGTGCAGGGGAGAGAGACGGCAGGACGTTCCCGGAGGAAAGACGGACACTTACACGGGGGTAAGCTTCAGTACCTTTACTGGTGATGTTGCAGGCACGGTTCAGGGTACTCCGGGCGAAGGGTGCACTTTTGGACTCTCCCCAGTGAGTGGGTATAGGGCCTCCTGATCCGTGGCTTTATTCTCTAAGCTTTTGACCTGCCTGGAGCTAGGCCTAGCTTGGTTACTGTCTCTCCTGCTGACCTGGTGGTAGGGCCTTCTCTTGGAGATCACTCTCCCTGGACGCTGGGGCCTTCGTGACTCCTAGCCCTGGTACCGTAATCCGCATTTGGTGAACCTGGGACCTGTAGTCCTCCAGGGGTTCTGGTGGTTCCTACTGGGTATAAAGAGTCCCTGTAGGCACCGGTGTCCGGTATATATATCGGGGTGAGCCTGGTATGCTCCTCTGCCCCCTCGCTACTTCTTCCTTCTCCTCTCGCCTTCGCCCACACTCAGGGCCCTCACTAGGCCTTCACACGTGCTGTAGGCCTTGGCTCGCCTAAGCACAGCAGCCAGCTTGCTGCCTCTTCGATGTTCTCTGAGCGTCAGCACGCTCTCTGCTCAACTCTGAGCTCTGTCAGACTCCAACTCAACACTAACTCTTAACTGAGCTGCCTGGCTCCACCCTCCCTTTATATATCCCCAACGGGCTCCCTCTGCTGGTCTGAGGTTGTAGGGTGGAGGTGTGTGAATGTGTGAGGGCCTCTTGTGGAGAAGTCCATCCATGCACCCTTCTGGGATCTGTGGCACCAGTGCGCAGCAGGGGCGCCACATAAGTGCTCAGCGTAGAGGGCAGGATAAATGTGATCCAAAATGTTATGTAAAATGTTCTCAACAAAAGGTTCAACTCCATTCATAAAAAAAGCAAGTCCTTACTCAAGTCCATCATCTGTTATTGGAAATATAGGGGCTTCCACCTAATTTACAGGTACATGTCTCCAGAAGCATGAGATGGACACAGCATACTGGTCACTACAACGTACTTGGCACTACAACGTAATGGGCACTACAACATACTGGGCACTCTTCACTCAGCAATATCCACTGCTGCTTGTTTCTATAAGACACCCATGGAGTCAAAATCATCACTACACCTGTAGATAAATTCCCAGAGGGGTATAATTTCCAAAGTGGGGTCATTTGAGGGGGATTCTGCTCTTCTAGCATGTAGGGGCTCTGTATATGACGTCTGCAAACTATTCTAGGAAAATATGTGCTCCAGGAGGCAAATAGTGCTCCGACCCTCCCGAGTTTCGCAGTGTGGCTAAGCAGTACTGTACAGGCACATATGGGATTTTACCACATTCAGCAGAAATTGTGGGACAAACCTTGGTGACATTTTCCCCATTTCCAAGTGTGAAAATTTAAAATCTGGGGCCAAAACACAATGTTGGTGGTAACAGTGTAATTATTTTTTCATTCTATACATCGTATGAGCCCCACACAGCCTCCCCATGTCCAGCAGGAGAGCCCCACAGCCTCCCCATGTCCAGAAACAGACCTCCACAACATCCCCAAATCCAGCAGGAGAGCCCCACAGCCTCCCCATGTCCAGCAGGAGAGCTCCACAGCCTACCCGTGTCCAGCAGAAGAGCCCCACAGCCTCCCCATGTCCAGAAACAGACCTCCACAACATCCCCAAATCCAGCAGGAGAGCCCCACAGCCTCCCCATGTCCAGCAGGAGAGCTCCACAGCCTACCCGTGTCCAGCAGAAGAGCCCCACAGCCTCCCCATGTCCAGTAATAGACCCCCACGGTTTCCCTATGTCCAGCAGGAGACTCCCACAGCCTCCCCATGTCCAGCAGGAAAGCCCCACAGCCTCCTCATGTTCAGCAGGACAGCCCCGCAGCCTCCACAAGTCCAGCAACAAACCCCCGCGGCCTCCCCATGTCCAGCAACAGACCCCCACAGCCTCCCCATGTCCAGCAACAGACCCCTGCGGACTCCCCATGTCCAGCAACTGACCCCCACAGCCTCCCCATGTCCAGAAGTAGAGCCCCACAGTCTCCCCATGTCAAGCAGGAAAGCCCCACAGCCTCCCCATGTCCAGCAGGAGAGCTCCACAGCCTCCCCATGTCCAGCGAGAGACTCCCAAAGCCTCCCAATGTCCAGCAGGAGACATCCACAGCTTCCCCATGTCCAGCAGGAGAGTCCTACAGCCTCCCCGTGTCCAGCATGAGACCCCCCACAGCCTCCCCATGTCCAGCAGGAAACCTCCACAGCCTCCTCATGTCCAGAAGGAGAGCCCCACAGTCTCCTCATGTCTACAAACAGACCCCCATACCTCCCCATGTTCAGAAACAGCCCCCACAGCCTCCCCCTATCCAGCAACAGACCCCCACAGCCCCTACATGTCCAGCAGGAAACTCCCACGGCCTCCCCATGTCCAGGAACAGACCCCCACGGCCTCCCCATGTCCAGCAGGAAAGCCCCACAGCCTCCTCATGTCCAGCAGGAAAGCCCCACAGCCTCCACATGTCCAGAAACAAATCCCTGCGGCCTTTCCATGTCCAGCAACAGACCCCCGAAGCCTCCCCATGTCCAGCAACAGATCCCCACGGCCTCCCCATGTCCAGTAGGAAAGCCCCACAGCCTCCTCATGTCCAGCAGGAGAGCCCCACAACCTCCCCATGTCCAGAAGGAGAGACCCACAGCCTCTCCATGTCCAGAAGGAGAGCTCCACAGCATCCCCATGTCCAGCAGGAGACCCCCACAGCCTCCCAATGTCAAGTAGGAGACATGACTAGCCCAGGGGATGGGGGATGACTCGGTTACCCGGGCCTTTAGCCTTAAGGAGGTCGCGGTGGTCGGCTCCCGGGCCCGTACTCTGGGGTCTCTCTTTAAAAAGGCGTTGATAGATATCAAGTTTATAAAAGTTCAT
The DNA here is from genome assembly GCF_046119375.1 of Phyllobates terribilis. Classification (NCBI taxonomy): domain Eukaryota; kingdom Metazoa; phylum Chordata; class Amphibia; order Anura; family Dendrobatidae; genus Phyllobates; species Phyllobates terribilis. The sequence goes on along the minus strand of NW_027362768.1, from coordinate 393,939,828 downwards.
GACGCCACCTATGGTTTCTGATGATATTCACCAGCGCTGCGCAGTCCACTGAGGCCGGTGATAAGGCAGCTAGATGGTATGGCTCCCCACAGGTGGAGCTAGGCGTCAGGGCAGGGTACGGACAGGGTATGCAGGACGGAGAGACTCAGCCGCGTCAGAGCAAGAACAGGGACGGACACAATAGTCACTTCAGTACCTTTTACTGATGGAAATTCAGGCACTCCCCGGAGCACTGTAGGGTGAAGGGTGTATGTCCGGATCCTCCCCAATGAGCGGGTTTTGGGCCTCCTGTTTCTTGCCTCTGCGTAGTACGTTTCTGACCTGCCTGGAGCTAGGCCTAACTTTGTCTCTGTCCTGTGCTGGCTGACCTTGTGGTAGGGCCTTCTCTTGGAGTGCACGCTCTCGACCTACGGGGCCTATGTGTCTCCTAGCTCTGGTACGTATCAGCACTTTAGCGATCCTGGGACTTGTAGTTCTCCAGGGATTCCGGTTTATCTTACTGGGTCATGGAGATCCCGGTAAGCTTCGGACCCGGTGTCCGGTAACCGCTTCTTCGGGGTGAGCTAGTTAAGCTCCTCTGCCCCCTATGAACTAACTCTCTATACTCGCCTTCGGCCTACTCGGACCCTCAATAGGCTACTCACACTAACGGCAGCGTGCCGCTCTTCACCGATCTTATGGTGCCGGCACACCTAAAGCTCACCTCACTGAGCTACACCGAGTCTTGATCTGGATAAGCTCCACTGCGGGATAGCAATTGCAGGAGCTGGAACAGGCTTTTGTCCTCTGAGGTAACACGTCTCAGACTGCACTGGACTCACTGTTAAACCAGACTGAACTCTGACTCCAACTGCAACTAACTGCTGCCTGGCTCCACCTTCCCTTTTATATCTCCCTAACGGGCTCCCTCTTGTGGTCTGAGGTGGAAGCTGGAGACGTGTGAATGGTTATGGGGGCCTCTTGTGGAGGAATCCATCAATACACCCTTCTAGGATTTGTGATACCAAGCACAGCTGGGCTTCACATTCCCCCCTAGTTAAACTCAGCACTCCCGGGATGAAGTACATTTTATAAAAACAGTAACAATAGGAAATATAAGCAATACTAAAACAATAAGGACTATCTTCCTGTGACACCCCAGGGGTCTGGTTGCCACAGTAACGTAATGTTATGTCTGAGAGCAGGTGGGAGGTCCTTTGGTCAGGGATCCTGTGCATGCCACACCTCCTGCCCAGTCTTGGGAGGGGAAGAACTTCCCCTGTATAAACCCGGGGCTGAGGCAGGGTGAGTCAGACAAGGAGAGTGGAGACAAGAAGCAGCATAGGAAACAGCAGGCTTACAAGGAGTCAGGGGCTGGCAGCTGCAGAGCTTGCCCTGACTAAGAAGATTCTTTACCGGACCCGGAGTCCGAGGCTGTGGGGACTAACTCCTGCCCAGCAGCAGAATCCGTCAGGCAGGGGATTTCAGGTCCTCAGGCCCAGAAACCCGAAGGCACGGTCACACGCGTGGGACCAGCACCGCCATCGTGGAGCGGAAGCCATTAGAAGGCCCCGAGTCACCGGCCATACGGGTGAGCACCACACGGTACACTCAGGGACGTGGGCTACTTACATCAGCTTCTAGCAAGGTAGCCAGAAGAGTACAGTCAGTTTGGGAGGCCTACAACTACGCCTGGCCAGGGGAGATCCCATCTGCTCAAAGACTGACCAGGCCCCGTTTGCTAGCAAGTACTCCGGGAGGGTCTGTCGTTGTTACCAGTAAAGACCCTGAACTACACCGTAACGTCTCTGAGTGGTTCCTGCTACCCCCATCATCCACGTCGGCTGCCCTGAGGCCATACCCCTCCCGTTGGGGGTTATACTATCACGCTGCACAATCCTACCACCGGCCTCAGCGGTCTGCCCTGCAGCAGCAGCTCCCTGGCTGCTCTCAACGGGTGGCGTAGTCATCAACTATTTACTACTAATAGACTGCCGTCTAGTTTGACTCCCTGGGCACGGACCGGGTCACCGCCACGAGACTACAACCCTCCACTGATCCGGCTCCGGGTAGGCTCCCGCGCGCGCAGCGCAGCGCGACACAGGCCCAGGGGCGCGTCAACTTTGGCGTAGTCGGCAGGATTTCGTGCCCGCAACCACCGGGTACTGCGTGCCTGAAAAGCAAAGACTGTTCAAACTTACCAGTGGTGAAGATTCCCGCTATCCGTGGAGGTTTCCCGCCATCCGGCGCCATCTTCTACCTTCTTCCCGCCATCGGTGAAGTTTCCCGCCATCCGGCGCCATCTTCGGCCTTCTTCCCGCCATCCGTGGAGTTTTCCCGCCGTTGGACGCCATCTTGGGGACGCCGCGCGGGAAGAAGAGGGGCGTGGACTCTGAAAGCGCGCGAGAACTGAAGCCCCGCCTCACGTCCGGACGTTGCGTAAGGTCCTGGAAGGAGCCCAGCAGACGCCGACGTCACAGGAGCGCGACGGAAGGTCCTCAACCCTGACGATCCACTGCGGAGCCGCGGCCTACGGAAGAGGATCATCGCAAGGTAGGCCACGGTCCACTAGGGGGGAGGAAGATGTCGGATACGGAGGAGAGCTTCACTGCCCCAACCCCCGCCAGCGCTACCGCTGCTGCAGTTATGCCCTTCACAATGCCCTATATCCCGGGAGCAGCTTGGCTACCCCAGTACTCAGGGGAGTCCCATACCCTGCATGACTTTAGAGAAAAGCTGGATAGCCTCTTCCAGGTGTACCCCCTCACAGAAAAGCAAAAAGTGAGCATCCTGGTGGCCCAACTAACCGGGGCAGCCAAAAGGGAAGTAAAATCCTGGCCACCTGGGAGGAAGACTGTCGCAGGAATACTAACCCGGCTGAAGGACACCTTTGATACCCGCACCTCAGCCGAGATTAAGCTTAGATTCTACGGGTGCAAGCAGCGAGCGCATGAGAGTATAAGGGACTATGCACTAAACCTACAAGAGGCCCTGAGGGCCATAAAGCAGACCGACCCTGATGGGGTGGGAAACGAGGACAGGCTGTTGACTGAACAATTTATAGAGGGTTTATATTGCAATGCCCACCGAACCCAGTTGCGGGCAATGGCCTTACAGGATCCCCATCTGGACTTTGCACAGTTCAAGGACAGAGCCATCCGGGTGCTCCGAGAACCGGCACCAGGTGGCGTTGTGACCCACAGACGCCCCACTACCACTTACTATCAGGAGGCGGCGCCCTTGTCAGCAGGGCCTGTGGGAGCTGATGCGCAGGCTTTGGACAATGACCCGGCTCCAGACCTACACCATCAGGTCCAAGAGCTAGTTAAGAGCGTTGCTGCGCTAACCCGAACTGTGCAGTCTTTACAGGTTTCCACCCCAGGGAAGATCCAGCTGGCATCCGGACCGGAGGACATCCCGTGGCGTCGACCAAGGAGGACCCCACCGGCCAGAGGAAGACCCAGTGACCGATACAGCGAGGACGGACGACCCATCTGCCGCCGCTGCAATCAACCCGGACATATGGAAAGGTACTGTTCTTTAAACGGGCACAACCTGGGGTAGAGGGCCAACCCCCAGGAAAAAGATCACCAGGCCCATCGAACTGGCGCGACAGATATGTGGGAGGACGTCCAGTCTTGCCTGTGGTACTGGATGGCATTCCCATGAGTGCCCTACTGGATACCGGGTCACAGGTCACCACCATCCCGTACGTGCTCTTCAAGCAGTACTGGAATGACTCGGATATTACCCGCTACCCTGACGACGACTTGAGTATCATCGCCAGCAATGGCCAGCCCGTGCCACAGATCGGATTTAAAGAGGTGACCCTCAAAATCGGTAGAGTCGAACTGGCCGCACAGGGACTGATCATTGTAGATATTGATAAACATGAGAGTCACCCAAAAATAACTCTAGGAACTAACGTAATTGAAAATTGTCTTGCAGAGGTGATTTTCCTTTTACAGCAGGTTGCCAAGAACGCCAGCTCCGGCGAGCAGCGGGTGCTCCAGAAAGAGATCCGGGCACTGATGCAACGGCAACAAGTGGAACTCTCCGGCGGTGAGATTGGTAGCGTAAGAATGTGTGACCCTTTTCCTATTGCCATGCCCCCAAAAAGTGAAATGATGATTTGGTGCCGGGCAGCTATTGGTCTGAGAGGTAGAGATTACCAGGCAATGGTAGAACCAGTTTACTCAGACAGTAGGCCCACCATTTTGACAGCACGGGGGGTGGTCAATGTACGCCATGGGAGGGTGCCCGTTCGCATAATAAATATCGGGGAGAGGGAAGTGTACCTGCCCCGGTATGCCACGCTAGCCAAATTATATACCACTAATCAAAATTCTATACAATCTGTGGAACCCTTGCCTCCATCTCACCCGGAGGAAGGTAACGGCTCTAAGAAAGACATGGAGGACTGGTGTCAGCAACTACATTTGGGTACTGATTCCACTCCCTCACATCAGAAACAAGGAGTCTATCGGGTGGTTCAAGAGTATGAGAGAGTGTTTAGTAAACACCCGTTAGACTTTGGGCGGGTCAAGGGGGTAGAACACCGCATCCCCACGGGAGATCATCCTCCCATAAAAGAGAGGTATCGACCCGTACCCCCTGCACACTACCAACACGCCAAGGGGATGCTTCGAGACATGAAGGAGGCTGGGGTAATCCGGGATAGCTGTAGCCCCTGGGCAGCCCCACTAGTTTTAGTCAAAAAGAAAGACAACACCATGAGGATGTGTGTAGATTACCGGAAAATCAACCGTATCACACACAAGGATGCGTACCCCTTACCAAGGATAGAGGAGTCATTGGCTGCTTTAAGATCTGCTAACTTCTTCTCTACCTTGGATCTCACTAGCGGGTACTGGCAGGTTCCTGTAGCAGAGGCGGACCGGGAGAAGACCGCATTCACCACCCCGATGGGACTTAGCGAGTTCACCTGCATGCCGTTCGGACTCTGCAACGCCCCAGGAACCTTCCAACGATTAATGGAGTGCTGTCTGGGCCACAGAAACTTCGAGACGGTCCTGTTGTACCTGGACGATGTCATCGTATACTCCAAAACTTATGAGGACCACCTGAAACACCTGGCGGAGGTGTTCGAAGCTCTGGCGAGTTACGGCCTAAAGGTGAAACCCTCCAAGTGTCACCTCCTGAAACCAAAGGTGCAATACCTGGGACACGTGGTGAGCGCTGACGGAGTGGCTCCCGACCCCGATAAGATCACCGCAATTAAGGGATGGCCAAGCCCCTCCAGCATAAAAGAAGTGCGGCAGTTCCTAGGGTTGGTAGGCTACTACCGAAGGTTTATTCCCGGTTTCACCAAAAAGGCAGCGCCGATGCAGGACCTCCTGATAGGCCAGTCCCGGAAGGCCAAGAACCAGAAGCCGCCCTTCAAATGGGAAGAGCTGGAAGAAGAGTCCTTCCGCCAGCTGAAGATGGCCCTCACGGGGGACGAAATCCTGGCGTACCCGGATTATAGCCAGCCCTTTATCCTCTACACCGACGCCAGTAACATCGGGCTAGGAGCCGTACTGTCCCAGATCCAGCAGGGGAAGGAACGAGTAATCGCCTACGCCAGCCGAAAACTGCGACCCACCGAAAGGAACCCCGAGAATTACAGCTCATTTAAGTTAGAGTTCCTGGCCGTAGTATGGGCAATCACTGAGCGCTTTAAGCATTACCTCGCTTCTTCCCGGTTCACCGTGTACACGGATAACAACCCGCTGACACACCTGGACACGGCAAGACTCGGTGCCCTGGAGCAGAGGTGGATGGCCCGTCTGTCCAACTACGAGTTCACAATTAAATACCGGGCAGGACGCTCCAATACCAACGCGGACGCCCTGTCCAGGATGCCCAACCTGCCGGACGAAGGAGAAGATCCGGAGGGACTGGAAGAAGTTGAACTCCCTGCGTTCCACCGTCATGGGACTATCCAGTATTCCCACCGGGTAAGGGGTAAGCAGGCTGCTACGTTGAACCCCTTACCCCACTACAACTGGGCGGAAACGCAAGACAGTGACCCTGCCGTCCGACTGGTGAAGGAGATGCTGACTCGGCCGGAGGCTCGCCTTGAACCAGACGCTCCGGAGGAAGCCAAACAACTATGGGCGGAGAAGAGTCGACTATTCCTTTACAAGGGGAAGTTGTGCCGCAGAATGGTCAACTCCCGGACGCATGAACTACTCTGGCAAGTAGTGGTGCCCCGAAGAGACGCAGCCATGGTGATGGAGGCATACCACGACGGAGCTGGACACTTCGGGTGGAAAAAGCTGGAGTTCCTGCTGCGCGAGCGGTTCCACTGGGTAGGCATGAGGGGAACCATCGAGAAGTGGTGCAGAGACTGTGGCCCGTGCAATCTGAGAAGGAAGGACCGGGCCAGCCAGAAGACTCCCCTGCAGTCCATCGTCACCCGGCAACCATTGGAACTGGTAGCCTTGGATCATGTAAAACTGACCCCAAGCAGAAGTGGCTACGTCTACGCGTTAACCATCGTGGATCATTACTCCCGGTTCTTGGTTGTCGTCCCCGTCAAGGACTTAACGGCTCAAACAGCAGCTAGGGCCTTCCAGCAGCACTTCTGCCGTCCACACGGGTACCCGGACCAAGTGCTGACGGACCAGGGACCTGCCTTTGAAGCGGAGGTCTTCCAGGAATTCTGCAATCTGTATGGCTGCCGGAAGATAAGGACGACACCCTACCATCCGCAAACTAATGGACTTTGTGAAAAAATGAACCAGGTGGTAATGGATCTTCTAAAAACATTGCCCCTGGAAGAACGCAGTCTGTGGCCTGAGAAGTTGCCCGATCTGGTGGACCTATACAACCACATCCCGGTAGGTTCCACCAACTGTACCCCGGCTTACCTAATGAGGGCGAGACCTGGTAAGTTACCTGTTGACCTAGAAATGGGAGTCCTGACACCTGAGGACACTTCACCAGAAACAGACTGGGACACAGAGAGGCAGCAGCAGTACCGGAGAGTACAGGAGAGCGTGGAGCGAAGTCTCTGTCAGGCTAGGGAAAGACAAGAGAAGACTTACAACCAGTATGCTCCCGCTGTTCCCCTGGTACCCGGAGAGCAGGTCTTGAAGAGGAAAAGACGGCTCCACAAGTTGGATGACCAGTGGGAGAAGGACCCGTACACCGTACTGCCCTCAAGCCACGAGAACCCGAAGGTCTGTACCATCAGTAAAGACGGAGGGGAAACCACAGCCATTGTATCCCGGGACCACCTGAAGAAGTGTCCCGAACAACTGAGGAACCCTGAAGAGGAACAAGAAGACCATCGACCCGTGGGAGAAAGGGAAGATATGGTTAGTACCGTGCTCGGGGACTTCCCTCGGTCTTGGACTCAAGTCAATGGTGCAGTTGTGGTACCCGTACTCACCTTCCTCCAACCATCATCCCAAGAACCTACGGAGCAACGGGTAGAGCTGGAAGAACAGCCGGTCCAGGAGGCAGAAGACTCCACACAAGTAGAACAGGGGAATCAACCCTCTGCTTATAGTGAGCCTGCCGTACCCCTAGTGAGACAAAGAGCCGGTAGACAGCTGCCCAGTTTACCCTTGACAGCTCCTACACCCTGTAGTTCAGGGCCAGACAGTCAGCTCCGTAGGTCCACTAGGGCCACTAGAGGCCAGTTACCCGCACGTTGGAGGATCTAAATGTTTAAGCTATTTTATAATGTTTACCTGTCTATAGTTGCTTGTGTGTAATTTTGTATTTCTAGTTGTTTTTAGGAATCCTTGGTGGATTTACCGGGAATCCTTGTATATAGTTGGAGCGTAACCCAGGATGGACTAAAGACTGTCAAGGACTCGGGGTAGAACAGACCCCTACCTGGTTACGTCTCCCTGTGTTGGTGAAATGGACACCTTGCTTTCTTCAGAGGCTGCACCCGGTTGCGGACACGCCGTAACCATCTTTATGTGTTTTCTTATTGTATTATTAATGTTTTGCCTTGTTATGTTTTCTAAATGTGTTTAGTCCCGGAGTACTAAATTTTACTAGGGGGGAATGTGACACCCCAGGGGTCTGGTTGCCACAGTAACGTAATGTTATGTCTGAGAGCAGGTGGGAGGTCCTTTGGTCAGGGATCCTGTGCATGCCACACCTCCTGCCCAGTCTTGGGAGGGGAAGAACTTCCCCTGTATAAACCCGGGGCTGAGGCAGGGTGAGTCAGACAAGGAGAGTGGAGACAAGAAGCAGCATAGGAAACAGCAGGCTTACAAGGAGTCAGGGGCTGGCAGCTGCAGAGCTTGCCCTGACTAAGAAGATTCTTTACCGGACCCGGAGTCCGAGGCTGTGGGGACTAACTCCTGCCCAGCAGCAGAATCCGTCAGGCAGGGGATTTCAGGTCCTCAGGCCCAGAAACCCGAAGGCACGGTCACACGCGTGGGACCAGCACCGCCATCGTGGAGCGGAAGCCATTAGAAGGCCCCGAGTCACCGGCCATACGGGTGAGCACCACACGGTACACTCAGGGACGTGGGCTACTTACATCAGCTTCTAGCAAGGTAGCCAGAAGAGTACAGTCAGTTTGGGAGGCCTACAACTACGCCTGGCCAGGGGAGATCCCATCTGCTCAAAGACTGACCAGGCCCCGTTTGCTAGCAAGTACTCCGGGAGGGTCTGTCGTTGTTACCAGTAAAGACCCTGAACTACACCGTAACGTCTCTGAGTGGTTCCTGCTACCCCCATCATCCACGTCGGCTGCCCTGAGGCCATACCCCTCCCGTTGGGGGTTATACTATCACGCTGCACAATCCTACCACCGGCCTCAGCGGTCTGCCCTGCAGCAGCAGCTCCCTGGCTGCTCTCAACGGGTGGCGTAGTCATCAACTATTTACTACTAATAGACTGCCGTCTAGTTTGACTCCCTGGGCACGGACCGGGTCACCGCCACGAGACTACAACCCTCCACTGATCCGGCTCCGGGTAGGCTCCCGCGCGCGCAGCGCAGCGCGACACAGGCCCAGGGGCGCGTCATTCCCTTTATGGGAGGCACGAATCTTAAACGTTGCATAATAAAACAATTACAGAGTGTCCTCAGAATCCAAGTCTCTGGTGGTGAGGTTCCCAAGAAGGATGTCCATCTCACAAGGTAGAGTACTTTGGTGGTTTTTGAGGGACCTGTCCTAAACCCTCTACGTAGGCCCTGGGGTGGCTGCAGGGCATGAAGATCCCGTGTTGGACCTCCCAGAGAGCCACTCCAGACAGGTTTTCCTTCTGAGGTCACCTAAAGGGCACTCCAGGGAGCGCAATTATATACAATAAAAGTTTTTGGGCTGCACACAGTCCTCAGCCACGAAGTCCTTTGGTAAATAAGACAGTAATTAATGAGGTAAAGCACAAATTGATAAACATGCATGAAAATACACAATTAATTCAATAGATTTTCAGTTTATTACACAATACCCCAGGGGTAACTATCTACACTCTCTGAAATTTTGCTACTTTACTCAGTGTACCTAGCAGGGGGTTTACCTCTCGTGCTGCGTACTGATCTGCGTAGTGCTGTGGTTGGTGGAGTGTCAGTATCTGTATCCTCAGTTACTCTACCAGTTCTACGTGTAAGCATGTTGTAAAACTGCCTTAACCTCTCTCTTGGACTGGCAAGTCTACCATTGGCTGGGCCCTCTTGCTCTGCTCCTGCCGGGGATCCTTCATCCGGGGACACTTCTTGGGCTGGCTCTTCTGCAGCACTTACAGGTACAACTTGCTGTGGAGGGTTTTCTGGCTGTTCATAAAATTGGAGTACTGGAATGATTACTGCACCTCCTATCTGAGGCCAATCCGCTGGGAAGTCTCCTAGGTCAGTGTGTATCACTGCTTCTTTAGGTTCTTCCTGGATTGTGAGAGGCACTTTTTCTTGTGATCTCAGTAATTCTGGACACAACTTTAGGTGGTCCCTGGACACTGTAGCAGATGTTTTTCCTCCATCACGACTAATTATGCATGTCTTTCTGTTGTCAAATCTTGACGGTAGCATAGTGTAAGGGTCTTTTTCCCACTGGTCATCAAGTTTGTGGTTGCGTCTTTTCCTTTTTAGTACTGTTTCACCAGGTGTGAAAGGTTCTGCTGGTGCGTTTTTGTTGTAGTGCATTTCCTGCTTTTCTCTCACCCGAGTAAGACTGTCCTTGACACAAGCTTGTACCCTTTTGTACTGCTCTTGTCTGGTCTTGTCCCAGTCCTCAGTGGTCATATCAGCTTCAGGTTCAACAACACCAAGCTCCAAATCCATGGGCAGTTTTCCTGGCCTTGCCCGCATGAGAAATGCCGGAGTCCAATTGGTGGAACTGACTGGTATATGATTGTACTGATCCACTAGGTCTGGTAGTAGGTCTGGCCACTGGTTTCTCTCCTCAAGTGGTATGGTCTTTAGCAGGTCGATGATGATGTTGTTCATCTTTTCGCAGAGGCCGTTTGTTTGTGGGTGGTAAGGTGTAGTTCTTATCTTTTTACACCCGTAGAGATGGCAGAACTCCTTGAACAACTCAGCCTCAAAGGCCGGGCCTTGGTCCATCAGCAGCTACTCAGGGTAGCCATGGGGTCTGCAGAAATACGCTTGGAATGTTTTTGCTGCTGTCTCTGCCGTCAGGGGCGACCACCAGAAAACGTGAGTAGTGATCCACCATGGTCAGGGCATAGGAGTACCCTGACCTGCTGGGGGAGAGCTTGACATGGTCCAGGGCCACGATCTCCAGGGGCCGAGTCGTCTTGATGGGTTGCAGGGGTGCCTTCTGGCTGCTGAAGTCTTTACTTCTTAGGCCGCAGGGTCCACAGTCCCGGCACCACCTTTCAATGGAGCTGCGCATTCCTACCCAGTAGAATCGACACTTCAGCAGGGTCTCCAGCTTTTTCCAGCCAAAGTGCCCCGCCTGATCGTGGTAAGCCTCTAATACCATCTGGATGTCTGTCTTCGGGACCACTATCTGCCATACCATCTCATGGGTTCTTGGATTAACGTACCTCCGGCACAGCTTCTCACGGTAGATAAACAGCCTGCTTCTCTCGTTCCACAGCTGCTTTGCTTGCAGAAACGCATCTTTCTCCAGGGAGGCACCTTCTAGGGTTATCAGCTGTTTGATGCGGCTGACAACCGGGTCGCTGTCCTGGCTCTCTTTCCAGCTGTGGTGAGGCAGGGGGTTTAACGTCTTTCCACGCTGCTTCCTGGAGGCTCGTTGCTCATGGATCATCCCACTCCGGTGAAAGGCAGGTAGCTCAATCTCCTCCAGGTCATCCACTTCTTCTTCTGTGTCTGACTGGTGAGGCATCCTAGACAGGGCATCGGCGTTGGCGTTCTTGCGGCCCGCCCGGTATTTGATTGTAAATTGGTAGTTTGACAGCCAAGCCATCCATCGCTGTTCCAGTGCCCCCAACTTAGCTGTTTCAAGATGGGTCAAGGGGTTGTTATCAGTAAAGGCAGTGAACTTGCTGGAGGCCAGATAGTGCTTGAACCGTTCAGTGATGGCCCAGACCAAGGCCAGGAACTCCAACTTGAAGCTGCTATAGTTCTCTGGGTTCCTCTCAGTCGGACGGAGCTTCCTGCTTGCGTATGCGATGACTTTCTCTTGCCCATTCTGCTTCTCACTTAAGACAGCGCCCAGGCCTTCGTTGCTGGCATCCGTATACAGCAGGAACGGTTGGCTGTAGTCAGGGTAGGCTAGGATCTCATCACCTGTCAGGATCTCCTTCATCTCCTGAAACGACTCTGCTTGCTCCTTACCCCAGTGGAATGGAGGGTTTTTGCCTTTGGGGGACTGCCCTACCAGGAGGTCTTGCAGAGGAGCTGCTTTCTTTGTGTAGTCCTTTACGAACCTCCGGTAGTATCCTACTAGTCTCAAGAACTGACGCACCTCCTTGAGGTTATTCGGCTCCGGCCACTTCTGAATGGCTGTGACTTTCTCCGGGTCTGGTGCTACGCCTTCCGGACTGACAAGGTGTCCCAGGTACTGTACCTTCTTCTTGAGCAGATGGCACTTTGAGGGTTTCAACTTCATCCCGTACCGGGACAGTGACTCAAATACCTCTGCCAGGTGTTTCAAGTGGTCCTCGTACGTTCTGGAGTACACAATTACGTCATCCAGGTAAAGTAACACAGTCTCGAAGTGTCCCAGGCAGCACTCCATCAATCTCTGGAACGTTCCGGGGGCATTGCAAAGTCGAAACGGCATGCTGTTGAACTCGCAGAGTCCCATCGGGGTGGTGAAGGCCGTCTTCTCCCGATCCTCCTCAGCCACAGCTACTTGCCAGTACCCACTAGTGAGGTCAAGGGTGGAAAAGTAATTTGCAGACTTTAAGGCAGCTAGTGACTCCTCTATGCGTGGTAAAGAGGAGAGCCCCACAGCCTCCCCATGTCCAGCAGGAGACACCCACAGCTTCCCCATGTCCAACAGGAGAGTCCCACAGCCTCCCCATGTCCAGCATGAAACCCCCACAGCCTCTTCATGTCCAGCAGGAAAGCTCCACAGCTTCCACATGTCCAGAAGGAGAGCCCCACAGCCTCCCCCTGTCCAGCCACAGACCCCCACAGCCTCTACATGTCCAGCAGGAACCCCTCACGGCCTCCTCACATCCAGGAACAGACCCCCACGGCCTCTCCATATCCATCAGGAGACCCCCACAGTCTCCCCATGTCCAGAAGGAAAGACCCACAGCCTCCTCATGTCCAGCAGGAGAACCCCACAGCCTCCCCATGTCCAGCAGGAGAGCCCCACAGCCTCCCCATGCCCAGCAAAAGAGCCCCACAGCCTCCCCATGTCCAGCAGGAGAGTCCCACAGCCTCCTCATGTGCAGCAACAGACCTCAACAGCCTCCCCATGTCCAGCAGGAGACCCCCACAGCCTCCTCATGTCCAGCAGGAATGCCCCACAGCCTCCCCATGTCCAGCAGGAGAGCCCCACAGTCACCCCATGTCCAGCAGGAAAGCCCCACAGCCTCCCCATGTCCAGCAGGAAAGCCCCACAGTCTCCTCATGTCCAGCAGGAGAGTCCCACAGCCTCCCCATGTCCAGCAGGAGAGTCCCACAGCCTCCCCATGTCCAGCAGGAGAGTCCCACAGCCTCCCCATGTCCAGCAGGAAAGCCCCACAGTCTCCTCATGTCCAGCAGGAGAGCCCCACAGTCTCCTCATGTCCAGCAGGAAAGCCCCACAGCCTCCCCATGTCCAACAGCAGAGCCCCACAGCCTCCCCATGTCCAGCAGGAAAGCCCCACAGTCTCCCCATGTCCAGCAGGAAAGCCCCACAGCCTCCCCATGTCCAGCAGGAAAGCTCCACAGTCTCCCCATGTCCAGCAGGAAAGCCCCACAGTCTCCCCATGTCCAGCAGGAAAGCCCCACAGCCTCCCCATGTCCAGCAGGAAAGCCCCACAGTCTCCCCATGTCCAGCAGGAGAGTCCCACAGTCTCCCCATGTCCAGCAGGAGAGTCCCACAGCCTCCTCATGTCCAGCAGGAAAGCCCCACAGCCTCCCCATGTCCAGCAGGAAAGCCCCACAGTCTCCCCATGTCCAGCAGGAGAGTCCCATAGTCTCCCCATGTCCAGCAGGAGAGTCCCACAGCCTCCCCATGTCCAGCAGGAGAGTCCCACAGTCTCCCCATGTCCAGCAGGAGAGTCCCACAGTCTCCCCATGTCCAGCAGGAGAGCCCCACAGCCTCCCCATGTCCAGCAGGAGAGTCCCACAGTCTCCCCATGTCCAGCAGGAGAGTCCCACAGCCTCCCCATGTCCAGCAGGAGAGCCTCACAGCCGCCCCATGTCCAGCAGGAGAGTCCCACAGTCTCCCCATGTCCAGCAGGAGAGTCCCACAGTCTCCCCATGTCCAGCAGGAGAGTCCCACAGTCTCCCCATGTCCAGCAAGAGAGTCCCACAGTCTCCCCATGTCCAGCAGGAGAGTCCCAAAGCCTCCCCATGTCCAGCAGGAGAGTCCCACAGCCTCCCCATGTCCAGCAGGAAAGCCCCACAGTCTCCCCATGTCCAGCAGCAGAGTCCCACAGCCTCCCCATGTCCAGCAGGAAAGCCCCACAGTCTCCTCATGTCCAGCAGGAAAGCCCCACAGTCTCCCCATGTCCAGCAGGAGAGTCCCAAAGCCTCCCCATGTCCAGCAGCAAAGTCCCACAGCCTCCCCATGTCCAGCAGGAAAGCCCCACAGTCTCCTCATGTCCAGTAGGAGAGTCCCACAGTCTCCCCATGTCCAGCAGGAGAGTCCCACAGCCTCCCCATGTCCAGCAGGAGAGTCCCACAGCCTCCCCATGTCCAGCAGGAGAGCCTCACAGCCTCCCCATGTCCAGCAGGAGAGTCCCACAGTCTCCCCATGTCCAGCAGGAGAGTCCCACAGCCTCCCCATGTCCAGCAGGAGACCCCCACAGTCTCCCCATGTCCAGCAGGAAAGCCCCACAGCCTCCTCATGTCCATCAGGAGAGCCCCACAGCCTCCCCATGTCCAGCAGGAGACCCCCACAGTCTCCCCATGTCCAGCAGGAAAGCCCCACAGTCTCCTCATGTCCAGCGGGAAAGCCCCACAGTCTCCCCATGTCCAGCAGGAGAGTCCCAAAGCCTCCCCATGTCCAGCAGCAGAGTCCCACAGCCTCCCCATGTCCAGCAGGAAAGCCCCACAGTCTCCTCATGTCCAGCAGGAGAGTCCCACTGTCTCCCCATGTGCAGCAGGAGAGTCCCACAGCCTCCCCATGTCCAGCAGGAGAGTCCCACAGCCTCCCCATGTCCAGCAGGAGAGCCTCACAGCCTCCCCATGTCCAGCAGGAGAGTCCCACAGTCTCCCCATGTCCAGCAGGAGAGTCCCACAGCCTCCCCATGTCCAGCAGGAGACCCCCATAGTCTCCCCATGTCCAGCAGGAAAGCCCCACAGCCTCCTCATGTCCAGCAGGAGAGCCCCACAGCCTCCCCATGTCCAGCAGGAGAGTCCCACAGCCTCCCCATGTCCAGCAGGAGAGTCCCACAGCCTCCCCATGTCCAGCAGGAGAGTCCCACAGCCTCCCCATGTCCAGCAGGAGAGCCTCACAGCCTCCCCATGTCCAGCAGGAGAGTCCCACAGTCTCCCCATGTCCAGCAGGAGAGTCCCACAGCCTCCCCATGTCCAGCAGGAGACCCCCACAGCCTCCTCATGTCCATCAGGAGAGCCCCACAGCCTCCCCATGTCCAGCAGGAGACCCCCACAGTCTCCCCATGTCCAGCAGGAAAGCCCCACAGTCTCCTCATGTCCAGCAGGAAAGCCCCACAGTCTCCCCATGTCCAGCAGGAGAGTCCCAAAGCCTCCCCATGTCCAGCAGCAGAGTCCCACAGCCTCCCCATGTCCAGCAGGAAAGCCCCACAGTCTCCTCATGTCCAGCAGGAGAGTCCCACAGTCTCCCCATGTCCAGCAGGAGAGTCCCACAGCCTCCCCATGTCCAGCAGGAGAGTCCCACAGCCTCCCCATGTCCAGCAGGAGAGCCCCACAGCCTCCCCATGTCCAGCAGGAGAGCCCCACAGCCTCCCCATGTCCAGCAGGAGAGCCCCACAGTCTCCCCATGTCCAGCAGGAGAGTCCCACAGCCTCCCCATGTCCAGCAGGAGACCCCCACAGTCTCCCCATGTCCAGCAGGAGAGTCCCACAGTCTCCCCATGTCCAGCAGGAGAGCCCCACAGCCTCCCCATGTCCAGCAGGAGAGTCCCACAGCCTCCCCATGTCCAGCAGGAGAGCCCCACAGCCTCCTCATGTCCAGCAGGAGAGTCCCACAGCCTCCCCATGTCCAGCAGGAGAGTCCCACAGTCTCCTCATTTCCAGCAGGAAAGCCCCACAGTCTCCCCATGTCCAGCAGGAGAGTCACACAGCCTCCCCATGTCCAGCAGGAGAGTCCCACAGCCTCCCCATGTCCAGCAGGAGAGTCCCACAGTCTCCCCATGTCCAGCAGGAGAGTCCCACAGTCTCCCCATGTCCAGCAGGAGAGTCCCACAGCCCCCCCATGTCCAGCAGGAGAGTCCCACAGCCTCCCCATGTCCAACAGGAGAGTCCCACAGCCTCCTCATGTCCAGCAGGAGAGTCCCACAGCCTCCCCACGTCCAGCAGGAGAGTCCCACAGTCTCCTCATGTCCAGCAGGAAAGCCCCACAGTCTCCCCATGTCCAGCAGGAGAGTCCCACAGCCTCCCCATGTCCAGCAGGAGAGTCCCACAGCCTCCCCATGTCCAGCAGGAGAGTCCCACAGTCTCCCCATGTCCAGCAGGAGAGTCCCACAGTCTCCCCATGTCCAGCAGGAGAGTCCCACAGCCCCCCCATGTCCAGCAGGAGAGTCCCACAGCCCCCCCATGTCCAGCAGGAGAGTCCCACAGCCCCCCCATGTCCAGCAGGAGAGTCCCACAGCCTCCTCATGTCCAGCAGGAGAGTCCCACAGCCTCCCCATGTCCAGCAGGAGAGTCCCACAGTCTTCTCATGTCCAGCAGGAAAGCCCCACAGTGTCCCCATGTCCAGCAGGAGAGTCCCACAGCCTCCCCATGTCCAGCAGGAGAGTCCCACAGCCTCCCCATGTCCAGCAGGAGAGTCCCACAGTCTCCCCATGTCCAGCAGGAGAGTCCCACAGTCTCCCCATGTCCAGCAGGAGAGTCCCACAGCCCCCCCATGTCCAGCAGGAGAGTCCCACAGCCCCCCCATGTCCAGCAGGAGAGTCCCACAGCCCCCCCATGTCCAGCAGGAGAGTCCCACAGCCTCCTCATGTCCAGCAGGAGAGTCCCACAGCCTCCCCATGTCCAGCAGGAGAGTCCCACAGTCTCCTCATGTCCAGCAGGAAAGCCCCACAGTCTCCCCATGTCCAGCAGGAGAGTCCCACAGCCTCCCCATGTCCAGCAGGAGAGTCCCACAGCCTCCCCATGTCCAGCAGGAGAGTCCCACAGTCTCCCCATGTCCAGCAGGAGAGTCCCACAGTCTCCCCATGTCCAGCAGGAGAGTCCCACAGCCCCCCCATGTCCAGCAGGAGAGTCCCACAGCCCCCCCATGTCCAGCAGGAGAGTCCCACAGCCCCCCCATGTCCAGCAGGAGAGTCCCACAGCCTCCTCATGTCCAGCAGGAGAGTCCCACAGCCTCCCCATGTCCAGCAGGAGAGTCCCACAGTCTCCCCATGTCCAGCAGGAGAGTCCCACAGTCTCCCCATGTCCAGCAGGAGAGTCCCACAGCCCCCCCATGTCCAGCAGGAGAGTCCCACAGCCCCCCCATGTCCAGCAGGAGAGTCCCACAGCCCCCCCATGTCCAGCAGGAGAGTCCCACAGCCTCCTCATGTCCAGCAGGAGAGTCCCACAGCCTCCCCATGTCCAGCAGGAGAGTCCCACAGCCTCCTCATGTCCAGCAGGAGAGTCCCACAACCTCACTAACAAACCAAAGAGCAGAAAAAATGCCCATTAAAAAGTAACTTTTAATTTAGCATTTAAAAATGTGTACCAAATAGTACAGTTAGGACTAACTACACATATTGAGATGAGATACTTAATAATAAGGGGATGGTGGGGATAGTCATATAACAATTAAAAATTAACCTTGAATGACCCTGGTAGAGGAGCTCTCCCTACCTGACAGCGGAGTGTATTCACCCTAAGGATTAAAGTGGTGCCCCGCTCCACGACGGCTGTCCCTCACCTGACCCTAAGTATCCCTACTCAAACACACAATAAAACACACAAAATGACCAGTAACTTCCTAACTGCTGAACTAGATATGTATCAAGCACCCAATAATTATGTCAATAGAAATCTACTATATAATTGTCTTATCCCGTCTGTCTGTCTTTCTGTCTGTCTGTCTGTCTGTCCTGGAAATCCCACGTCGCTCATTGGTTCGGCAGCGGCCAATCAGCGCCGCGGGATTTCTGAAAAAAGATGGCGGCCGTTAGCGGCTCATCTGCGGGACGGAGCTCAGCAGCGATGCAGCGGGGAGATGAGCGGCGCTAGCAGCACAACTACCCCGACCGGCGCCGCTGACCTCCATGCGGCTAACGTCGGAAGATCATCGGCTTGGCCCGCTGATCTCCCGTCAGCAAGTGTGAACGGAGGACAGGGGAGCGGCGCCGCCGGTCGGGATGCTTCTGCTGCGAACAGCCGCTCATCTCCCGGCTTCTCGCAGCAGAAGGAGCCGCACAGGCAGCGCCGCTCCCCGGTCCTCGCTAATACGGAGCCGCACAAGCAGCGCCGCTCCTGGGCCCACACTAATACGACGCTGATTGGTCGCGGTGGCCGGCCGCGACCAATGAGCAAGATGGGCGGCAAATTTAAACGCCGCTCTGCTGATTGGTCACGGTGGCCGGCCGCGACCAATCAGTGAGATGGGCAGCAAATTTAAACGCCGCTCTGCTGATTAATCGCGGTCGGCCACCACGACCAATGAGCGAGATGGGCGGCAAATTTAAAAGCCGCTCTGCTGATTGGTCGCGGCCGGCCACCGCGACCAATCAGCGAGATGGGTGGCAAATTTAAACGCCGCTCTGCTGATTGGTCGCGGCCGGCCGCGACCAATCAGCGAGATGGGCGGCAAATTTAAACGCCGCTCTGCTGATTGGTCGCGGCCGGCTACCGCGACCAATCAGCGAGATGGGCGGCAAATTTAAACGCCGCTCTGCTGATTGGTCGCGGCCGGCCACCGCGACCAATCAGCGAGATGTCCGGCAAATTTAAACGCCGCTCTGTTGATTAATCGCGGCCAGCCACCGCGACTAATCAGCGAGGTGGGCGGCAAATTTAAACGCCGCTCTGTTGATTGGTTGCGGCCGGCCACCAATCAGCGATATCGGCGGCAAATTTAAACGCCGCTCTGCTCATTGGTCGCGGTGGCCGACCGTGACCAATCAGTGAGATTGGCAGAAAATTTAAACACCGCTGTGCTGATTGGTCACGGTGGCCGGCCGCGACCAATCAGCGAGATGGGTGGCAAATTTAAACGCCGCTCTGCTGATTGGTCGCGGCCGGCTACCGCGACCAATCAGCGAGGTGTCCGGCAAATTTAAACGCCGCTCTGTTGATTAATCGCGGCCAGCCACCGCGACTAATCAGCGAGGTGGGCGGCAAATTTAAACGCCGCTCTGTTGATTGGTTGCGGCCGGCCACCAATCAGCGATATCGGCGGCAAATTTAAACGCCGCTCTGCTCATTGGTCGCGGTGGCCGACCGTGACCAATCAGTGAGATTGGCAGAAAATTTAAACACCGCTGTGCTGATTGGTCACGGTGGCCGGCCGCGACCAATCAGCGAGATGGGTGGCAAATTTAAACGCCGCTCTGCTGATTGGTCGCGGTGGCCGACCGTGACCAATCAGTGAGATTGGCGGAAAATTTAAACACCGCTGTGCTGATTGGTCACGGTGGCCGGCCGCGACCAATCAGCGAGATGGGCGGCACATTTAAACGCCGCTCTGCTGATTGGTCACGGCTGCCGGCCGGCCGAGACCAATCAGCGAGATTGCCGCCAAATTTAAACAAGCTCTCCGGTCCTCACTAACACAGTTCGCTGATTGGTCGCGGCCGCCTCCCGTGACCAATCACCGATATTGCCGCCAAATTTAAACACCGTTTTGCTGATTAGTCGCGGTTGCCGGCCGCGACCAATCAGCGATTTTGGCGCCTAATTTAAACAACGTTCTGCTGATTGCGCCTGGTCAGCCGCATACATATTCCAGAATACCCGATGCGTTAGAATCCGGCCACCATCTAGTAGTAAATAAATACATAGACAATAGAAAGGATGGCCTAAAAAATAGAGGCAATCCTTAAAAGACAATAGCCAATTGCAACATATACTGGTCAAAAATGATATGATTTCAAAAAATATATAGCAATGGACTTTTTCTTATTCAAGTCTTTCTGAGGTACCAACTGGTATTAAGGCAAATATCCCCTTCAGACCCAAAGAATATGTGGCTGTATGAACCAGGTCCAAGAAGTACTCCCAGCAAAACACCTTCACTTCAAAAACACATCAGGTGCCCTTAATAGCGGTCCCTTAGGCAGATACAGAGTCACCAGCAGGTAACATGTCTCTTAGATATCGTCCCAAAATCATCAGAGGATCAAAAAAGTCCCGAATAGTCTCAATGATTTCAAAAATGATATAGCGATGGACTTATCTTATTCAGATCCTTCTGAGGTTCCGGCTGGGGTTCAGGCAGATATCCCTTCAGACCCAACAAGTGTGTGGCTGTGTGAACCCGGTCCAGGAGGTAGTCCCAGCAGAACATATAAGCAGGTTACTTCAGAAGCACACCAGGTACCCTTAGTAGTGGTCCCTCAGGCAGGTATAGAGTCGTCAGCAGATAACATGTATCTTACATACAGTCCCAAAATCGTCAACGGATCAAGAAGTCCCTTCAGAGTAGTCTCATAGTCCCTACTCGTTTCACCCCCCACCTCATTAAATGCGGGGCTCATCAGGGGACAGGTTGTATTAGAGGAGAACGGTGCACCGATAATAAGTGCTACCAAACTGGAGTTCAGTCACACGTGAACTAAGCAGGACCTTGTCTTTATACCTCCCTCCACGTGCAGTACGCTGTGGGATTAAACCCACCTGTGATTACTTACACAGTCACCATGATTTTGGAACGCAAGCTGCGTACCATGATCCCCCCATCATCACGTGTGATCAGTTCCGGTAGTTACGTTCAACGTCATTTCCGCTTGCGTAAGTACCGATCTTGACTAGGAAGGTTACGCAAACTGCGTACTGATTACCTTTATAGACACTACGTGGAACTATCACACGGGGGGAGCAACCATCCTAAAGTATATAGTGAGGGTATAGTCAGAATCCCCACGGAGGGCCAAATATAAGTAAATATAGGCGTATAAATAAATACAAAGATATATTATATCCCTATGTCATAATAGTGGATTATAAAATACACTAGAAAAACTTTTATATATGCAAGCAACAATGTTATGACACAATAAAGGAGGGAGGAAAAAAGACAAAATAATGTAAAATATGCTGAATGCTCTGTCATAGACAGGCAAGAATCCGAGCTACCCATAAGAAATACATGAGCAGCATAAAATCCATTAGCAATCAGTCAAGATTGTCCCAAAATAGACCACTATACATTTTTACCAATACTGGAACCTGATGATGTATATATAACTCCTTAATCAGGAAAAAGGGGCTGATATTGATTTTTGAATAAAGGCTAATAAAAATATGAAATCAATAAATAGAGAAGGCTAGACAAAACTAGAGAAATTCAGCTGTTCGTTTATACCACCAGGGTTGAAGGACTCCAGCCAAAAAATCCGTCTGGATTCCCGCTGTAGAATTTTCCTGTCCCAATCACCCTGGCGATAATGGGGGTTAACAACCTCTATTGAGCGAAACGTGATGGAGTTTAGATCACCTCCATGATGTATACATGTATACATGTTTCGCCAGAGGTGTATCTCTCTTGTTTCGAATATCCCCCAGATGTTCACCAATTCGGACCTTCAATTGTCTTCTTGTTTTTCCCACGTAGTCTTTGGGACATGTGCACGTACAAATGTAGATGACACCCATAGTTTTAGTTAGCAAAATGTTTATTTTTGTAGGTGCATCCAGTTACCGAGCTGGTAAAGGTATCCGAGATTGAAACATATCTACAAAAAGTACATTGTCCACACCTAAAGGTGCCTACAGACCTTCTATCCAACCAAGTCCCTTCTCTCTTAGGGGGCACCAAATGATCTTTTACAGATTTGCCTCTCCTAAAAGTAACGGATGGATAGTCAGTAATCCACTTGGAGATATCTGGATCAGTTCTTAAAATGCCCCAATATTTCCTCAAAATTGTCATGATTTTTGGATGCTGGTCATCAAATGTTCCAATAAGTCTGGTCAGGGGGGTCTGTTCAGACCTGTCTCGAGGTACAAGTAATTTAGACCTATCCTGTTGCAGGGCAAAGTTAAATGCTTTATTAACCACCCTAGTTGGGTAACCACGATCCTTAAATCGATCCTTTAGGTCCTTAGCCTTCCTAAAAAAATCAGAAGTAGAGGAGCAATTTCTCCGCAATCTCAAGAACTGACCTTTAGGGTTCCCTTGTTTCAAGGGGATAGGATGATGACTCCCCCATTTTAAAAGACTATTAGCCGCCGTAGGTTTTCTAAAGATGGATGACCTCAAAGTACCCGATTCATCAATGGATATCTCAACGTCCAAGAAAGCGATTTTTTTGCCTCCTATCTCGTAGGTGAACTTAAGACCCAGATCATTAGTATTTAGACGTTGAATACACCCAATAAAGGATACCTCATCTCTCGTCCAGAGGACGAGGATATCGTCGATATAACGGCCCCAAAACTGAATGTATGGGCCCCCGACGACATCCCCGTCCCCGAAGACTATCGTATCTTCCCACCAGCCGAGGAGCAGGTTAGCATAAGTGGGGGCACAAGGGCTCCCCATTGCTGTGCCCCTGAGCTGGTGGTAAAAATTCCCATGGAACAAAAAGAAATTAAGCGTCAAGACATAATGAAGTAATTGGAGAATAAAGTCATTATGTGGAATCAAATGGTTTCCTCTTGATTTAAGAAAAAATTCTACTGCCGATATGCCCGCTGCATGATGTAAACTAGAATAAAGGGCTTCAACATCAATTGATGCTAGAATCGTCCCTGGGTCAACTGTAACATCATCTAGTTTTGTTAGTAAGTCAGTTGTATCCCTCAAATAAGACGGGAGAGCTGTAACAAAGGGCCTAAGTATCTGATCAAGCGCATCCACACCGGAAACAATTGGTCTCCCTTTCAATGGAGGGTAGCCCTTATGGACCTTCGGGAGGGCATAGAAGGTCGCAATTACAGGGAACCTAGGGAGAAGAAAATTTAATTAATTTAATGAGATCAAACCATCTTGTTTGGCTTGTTGCAGGATATTCGATAACGCCCTCATATATATAGTAGTGGGATCCCCTTGCAAGACCTTATAGGTCACGGTATCAGAAAGAATATCCATACACATAGATACATATTGATCACAATCGAGGAGTACTATGTTTCCACCCTTGTCCGATAGTTTCATGACAAGGGAGGTATCATTACTTAAGTACTGCAATGCTCTTCTTTCCTCAAAAATGAGATTTGGATTAACCCTATGTAGTCTCGGGTTAATTTTCTTGATCTCATCAGTGACCAACGTTAAGAAAATGTCTATGCTACTTATGTCTCCTATAGGTGGCATTTTGACACTCTTGGGTCTCAAATTGGAAAAGGGACCCTTCCCCAAACCACGATCGCCCTCCTCTGCTAGTTCAGACAGAAGATGGACGTCGTGGAAATCCTTCATGGAGATGCCCAATTGTTGGCATTTATTTTTATCATTAAGAGCAAAAAACTTTTTCCATCTCAATTTCCTCAAGAATAAATGGATATCTTTGACCCATAGAAAGGGGTCAAAACGGGTTGTTGGCACAAAAGATAGTCCTGTACCCAAGACCTTTCTTTCAGTCTCCGTAAGTATATGTGAAGATAAATTAAGGACATTCCTGTCATGATCAGTATTAGGCCCAGATGTTAGTTTATTAATAGCTAACGGTTGTAATTCTTTCCCGTAAGTGGTACCGCATGTCCTTGTTCTCTAAAAAAGAGGAGGTAGAGGGAAATCCCATAGAGGGCGATGATGAAAGGGGTGGTCCCTGACCAGGAGGACCTCTGTTTTGCCATCTTCTATATGGACCTTTCCTTCCTTGTCCCCTCGATCTATTAGGTAGTCTCGAAATATCCTTTGGGATACGCTCGGTATCAGAGGACTCTATATCCGAGGAGGAAACCTCCGTCGTTGTACCCTCTTTAATATGTAACGCAGGGTATGCTCGTTTTTCTCTAAAGTCAGTCAGATCTCTGGTAAAACGTTTATGCTTCCTATACTTCAGGATCAATTGATGTTTTTCCACCGACACCCTCAGTGCTCCCTGTCTTGTGGAGAAGTCTGATGCGGACTTAAAATTAAGAGCCTTATCAATCTGCTCTTTCAATGTTGCTGCAGTTCTCTCAAAGGTAATCCTTTCTTCCTCCAACAGGATTTGCATCAATCTGAGAGATGCAGCCGTCAACTCCTTCTCCCACTTGGACACAAGTGGGGTTGACCTACTTCTAGGTGCCGGTAACAAATTAATCCGCTCCACAACCTCCCCATGTTCAGCAGGAGATGCCCACAGCCTCCGAATGTCAAGTAGGAGACACCCACAGCCTCCCCGTATCCAGCATGAAACCCCCACAGCCTCCCCGTATCCAGCATGAAACCCCCACAGCCTCTCCATGTCCAGCAGGAAAGCTCCACAGCCTCCGCATGCCCAGAAGGAGAGCCGCACAGTCTCCTCATGTCTACAAAGAGACCCCCATACCTCCCCATGATCAGAAAATGCCCCCCACAGCCTCCCCCTGTCCAGCAACAGACCCCCAGAGCCTCCCCATGTCCAGCAACAGACCCCCAGAGCCTCCCCATGTCCAGCAGGAAACACCCACAACCTCCTCATGTCCAGCAGGAGAGTCCCACAGCCTCCCCATGTCCAGCAGGAGAGTCCCACAGCCTCCCCATGTCCAGCAGGAAACCCCCACGGTCTCCCCATGTCCAGGAACAGACCCCCACAGCCTCCCCATGTCCAGCAGGAGACCCCCCACAGTTTCCCCATGTCCAGCAGGAAAGCCCCACAGCCTCCTCATGTCCAGCAGGAGAGCCCCACAGCCTCCCCATGTCCAGCAGAAGAGCCCCACAGCCTCCCCATGTCCAACAAAAGAGCCCCACAGCCTCCCCATGTCCAGCAGGAGAGTCCCACAGCCTCCCCATGTCCAGCAGGAGAGCCCCACAGCCTCCCCATGTCCAGCAAAAGAGCCCCACAGCCTCCCCATGTCCAGCAGGAGAGCCCCACAGCCTCCCCATGTCCAGAAGTAGAGCCCCACAGCCTCCCCATGTCAAGCAGGAAAGCCCCACAGCCTCCCCATGTCCAGCAGGAGAGACCCACAGCCTCTCCATGTCCAGCAGGAGAGCTCCACAGCCTCCCCATGTCCAGCAGGAGAGTCCCACAGCCTCCCCATGTCCAGCAGGAGAGTCCCACAGCCTCCCCATGTCCAGCAGGAGAGTCCCACAGCCTCCCCATGTCCAGCAGGAAACCCCCACGGTCTCCCCATGTCCAGGAACAGACCCCCACAGCCTCCCCATGTCCAGCAGGAGACCCCCCACAGTCTCCCCATGTCCAGCAGGAAAGCCCCACAGCCTCCTCATGTCCAGCAGGAGAGCCCCACAGCCTCCCCATGTCCAGCAGAAGAGCCCCACAGCCTCCCCATGTCCAACAACAGACCTCAACAGCCTCCCGATATCCAGCAGGAGACCCCCACAGTCTTCCCATGTCCAGCAGAAAAGCCCCACAGCCTCCTCATGTCCAGCAGGAGAGCCCCACAGCCTCCCCATGTCCAGCAGGAGAGTCCCACAGCCTCCCCATGTCCAGCAGGAGAGTCCCACAGCCTCCCCATGTCCAGCAGGAGAGTCCCACAGCCTCCCCATGTCCAGCAGGAAACCCCCACGGTCTCCCCATGTCCAGGAACAGACCCCCACAGCCTCCCCATGTCCAGCAGGAGACCCCCCACAGTTTCCCCATGTCCAGCAGGAAAGCCCCACAGCCTCCTCATGTCCAGCAGGAGAGCCCCACAGCCTCCCCATGTCCAGCAGAAGAGCCCCACAGCCTCCCCATGTCCAACAACAGACCTCAACAGCCTCCCGATATCCAGCAGGAGACCCCCACAGTCTTCCCATGTCCAGCAGGAAAGCCCCACAGCCTCCTCATGTCCAGCAGGAGAGCCCCACAGCCTCCCCATGTCCAGCAGGAGAGCCCCACAGCCTCCCCATGTCCAGAAGTAGAGCCCCACAGCCTCCCAATGTCAAGCAGGAAAGCCCCACAGCCTCCCCATGTCCAGCAGGAGAGACCCACAGCCTCTCCATGTCCAGCAGGAGAGCTACACAGCCTCCCCATGTCCAGCAGGTGACCCCCACAGCCTCCCAATGTCAAGTAGGAGACACCCACAGAATTCCCATGTCCAGCAGGAGAGTCCCACAGCCTCCCCGTGTCCAGCATGAAACCCCCACAGCCTCTCCATGTCCAGCAGGAAAGCTCCACAGCCTCCTCATGTCCAGAAGGAGAGCCCCACAGTCTCCTCATGTCTGCAAACAGGCCCCCATACCTCCCCATGTTCAGAAACAGCCCCCCCAGCCTCCCCCTGTCCAGCAACAGACCCCCACGGCCTCCTCACATCCAGCAACAGACCCCCACGGCCTCCCCATGTCCAGCAGGAGACCCCCACAGTCTCCCCATGTCCAGAAGGAAAGACCCACAGCCTCCTCATGTCCAGCAGGAGAGCCCCACAGCCTCCCCATGTCCAGCAGGAGAGCCCCACAGCCTCCCCATGTCCAGCAAAAGAGCCCCACAGCCTCCCCATGTCCAGCAGGAGAGCCCCACAGCCTCCCCATGTCCAGAAGGAAAGACCCACAGCCTCCTCATGTCCAGCAGGAGAGCCCCACAGCCTCCCCATGTCCAGCAGGAGAGCCCCACAGCCTCCCCATGTCAAGCAGGAAAGCCCCACAGCCTCCCCATGTCCAGCAGGAGAGACCCACAGCCTCTCCATGTCCAGCAGGAGAGCTCCACAGCCTCCCCATGTCCAGCAGGTGACCCCCACAGCCTCCCAATGTCAAGTAGGAGACACCCACAGCATTCCCATGTCCAGCAGGAGAGTCCCACAGCCTCCCCGTGTCCAGCATGAAACCCCCACAGCCTCTCCATGTCCAGCAGGAAAGCTCCACAGCCTCCTCATGTCCAGAAGGAGAGCCCCACAGTCTCCTCATGTCTGCAAACAGGCCCCCATACCTCCCCATGTTCAGAAACAGCCCCCCCAGCCTCCCCCTGTCCAGCAACAGACCCCCACGGCCTCCTCACATCCAGCAACAGACCCCCACGGCCTCCCCATGTCCAGCAGGAGACCCCCACAGTCTCCCCATGTCCAGAAGGAAAGACCCACAGCCTCCTCATGTCCAGCAGGAGAGCCCCACAGCCTCCCCATGTCCAGCAGGAGAGCCCCACAGCCTCCTCATGTCCAGCAGGAGAGCCCCACAGCCTCCCCATGTCCAGCAGGAGAGCCCTACAGCCTCCCCATGTCCAGAAGTAGAGCCCCACAGCCTCCCCATGTCCAGAAGTAGAGCCCCACAGCCTCCCCATGTCCAGCAGGAGAGCCCCACAGCCTCCCCATGTCAAGCAGGAAAGCCCCACAGCCTTCCCATGTCAAGCAGGAAAGACCCACAGCCTCCCCATGTCCAGCAGGAGAGGCATACAGCCTCTCCCTGTCCAGCAGGAGAGCTCCACAACCTCCCCATGTTCAACAGGAGACCCCCACAGCCTCCCAATGTCAAGTAGGAGACACCCATAGCATCCCCATGTCCAGCAGGAGAGTCCCACAGCCTCCTCATGTCCAGAAGGAGAGCCCCACAGTCTCCTCATGTCCACAAATAGACCCCCATACCTCCCCATGTTCAGAAACAGACCCCCACAGCCTCCCCCTGTCCAACAACAGACCCCCACAGCCTCTACATGTCCAGCAGGAAACCCCCACGGCCTCTCCATGTTCAGGAACAGACCCCCACGGCCTCCCCATGTCCAGCAGGAGACCCCCACAGTCTCCCCATGTTCAGCAGGAAAGCCCCACAGCCTCCTCATGTCCAGCAGTAGAGCCCCACAGCCTCCCCATGTCCAGCAGGAGAGCCCCCCAGCCTCCCCATGTCCAACAACAGACCTCAACAGCCTCCCCATGTCCAGCAACAGACCCCCACAGCCTCCTCATGTCCAGCAGGAGAACCCCACAGCCTCCTCATGTCCAGTAGTAGTGTGGCGTCCCTGAGGGTTCAATCGTCACAGAGGTACTGCACCTCACCCAGAGGTGTGGTGTCCCCTTCTCTCAGGTAAGCAGGGAGTGCTGCCCAGAACCCCAACACCCGCATCCAACACTACACTGCTCCAGGCCGGCTGGAAGGGCAAGATGCACTGTGTTTTCCTGCTGAGCCCTGTCCCTGGCTGGAGTGGGGGGAACCAAAGGTAGGGGGAACCAGTAGTGGGTATGGGTGGAGGAAGTAGAGTAGGGTAGCACTAAAGAAAGGGTTAGCCATCTTAGGGTGGCTGATCAGTGCAGTAGGGCACAGTGAGTGAGAACAGTCTGGGAGCAGAGTCTCTTTAGGAGCTCTGCTCCACAAGTGGGGCCTAGTGCTAGAGGCCCAGGAGGGGAGCAGAGGAGGAAGGCTCCGTTCTATTGAAGGGATCCCAGGGGTACGGCGAGTGCAGGACGGCACCCGTACGCCCCGAATCTGTCAGAAGACAGAGGGATCAGGCCGCAAGAAAGGGACCGGCCCCTGGGTCAGCCGTGTTACTCCAGGTCTTGGCTGGAAAAACCGGAGGCTTCTGGCTTTTATAGTTCAGTTGCCAAAGCCTCATTCTAGTCACCGTGAGGGTCAAGCAGTTCCGGGAAGAGGGACTTCAGAGCACCCAAGCGGGACTGTGAGTGGGGAAGCGCAGGGCAGGAGGGAGAAGACCCAGCGTGAAGTCGGTCTAGAGAGGAACATAAGAAAGCGGGGTTCCGTCAGGTGCTCCTAACCTACCTGAGGAAGAGCTGAACCCCCGGTCTGGTGAAAGCAGCGCGACGTGGGAGGCTGGCACCCGCGCAGTGTATCAGTGGAATGTACATGAGAACTGTGAGTAAAGACTCGGATGACTGGTGCACTGCCTCCGTCCATTATTACAGCTGCGCCATCTTTCCCCCTGCACTACAACGCCCAGCACAACCAACAATATCTACACTGCCCTGAAGCTAGCTTTTCCTGTGGAGAGCCACACCATCCCTGCTGCATTAACATCAGCTTCAGAGGACTGCTCCGCAGCGGCGGCTCCCTTTAGCCGCATTCCACAGGTGGCGTCACGAACTTTATAAATCCCCTATATATATACCCCCTTTTATTGACCGCCCTGGGTCACGGACCGGGTCATCGCCACTGTGACATCCCCCCAGCATCCACCGGCCCGGCACCAGGTACCCCATTGCTCAGGGGGCGCGTCAGTAGAGACCCACAGCCTCCCCTTGTCCAGCACGAAAGCCCCACAGCCTCCCCATGTCCTGCAGGAGAGCGCCACAGCCTCCCCATGTCCTGCAGGAGAGCCCCACAGCCTCCCCATGTCCAGCAGTAGAGCCCTACAGCCTCCCAATGTCCAGCAACAGACCTCCAAAGCCTCCCCATCTCCAGCAACAGACCCCCATAGCCTCCTCATGTCCAGAAACAGACCCCTACAGCCTCCCCATGTCCAGAAACAGACCCCTACAGCCTCCCCATGTCCAGCAACAGACCCCCACAACCTCCCCATGTCCACCAGGAGACCTTCACAGCCTCCCCATGTCCAGAAGGAGAGCCTCATAGCCTCCCCATGTCAAGCCTGAGACCCCCACAGCCTTCCCATGTCCAGCAAGAGAGCCCCACAGCCTCCCCATGTCTAGAATGAGACCCCCACAGCCTCCCCATGTTCAGCACAAAAGCCCCACAGCCTCCCCATGTTCAGCAGGAGAGCCCCACAGCCTCTCCCTGTTCAACAGGAGAGTTCAACAGTCTCCCCATGTCCAGCAGGTGACCCCCACAGCCTTCCCATATCCAGCAGGAGACCCCCACAGCCTCCCCATGCCCAGCAGGAGAGCCGCACAGCCTCCCCATGTCCAGCAATAGAGCCCTACAGCCTCCCAATGTCCAGCAACAGACCTCCAAAGCCTCCCCATCTCCAGCAACAGACCCCCATAGCCTCCCCATGTCCAACAACAGACCTCAACAGCCTCCCCATGTCCAGCAACAGACCCCCACAGCCTCCTCATGTCCAGCAGGAGAACCCCACAGCCTCCTCATGTCCAGTAGTAGTGTGGCGTCCCTGAGGGTTCAATCGCCACAGAGGTACTGCACCTCACCCAGAGGTGTGGTGTCCCCTTCTCTCAGGTAAGCAGGGAGTGCTGCCCGGAACCCCAACACCCGCATCCAACACTACACTGCTCCAGGCCGGCTGGAAGGGCAAGATGCACTGTGTTTTCCTGCTGAGCCCTGTCCCTGGCTGGAGTGGGGGGAACCAAAGGTAGGGGGAACCAGTAGTGGGTATGGGTGGAGGAAGTAGAGTAGGGTAGTGTAGCACCCTGAGGATTCGGCTGCTACAGGGGTATTGCACCTCAACCCAGAGGTGTGATATTCCACTCCCGGGTAAGGATGGAGTGTGGAACTGAGCTCAGATAGACTGCATGCACTACATACATCCCATTCCAGAGGAGCAGGCCGACGGTACTCCCACTTAGAAATGTGCAGGTACAACCGAGCCTGTTCCTGGCTGGAGTGGGAGGGGGGGTGGTACATCCCATGTAGTGTAGGGGCAGATAGGGGGAGCAGTCTGGGTAGTGATAGGAGCTCATTGGGTGCTGGTCACCTGAGCTCACACATAGAGGGATATATAAGGAGGGCACCAACTTAGATCAGGGTCAGACGCTGAGAACAAGTCAGTTGGAGAGGAGAGAGAAGGAAACAGCAGCCCTGGAGAGAGAGAGGAGAAAGAAAGAGAAAGACCCAGAGGGGGAAGACTGAAGGGACCCAAGAACCCAAATTAGAGCACCGGGTGAGGAGTCAGCAAGAGGGTACCGGAACCCAAGCTGGTGGGGGCAAAGACATTCCCCAGCCAGAGACCGGAGACCGTGGGCAGTGTCTGTCACGGTCACCCACCACATTCACCCCGAAGGCACACCACATGAAGGGTCAGGGAACCCAGGGCCAAGGGTGTCCCAAAAGAAGGCCCGAGGGAGCTGGACCTAGGTGAATCACTGGTGGGGACGGCTGAAGAGAGGACAGAGGGAGAGCTCAGGGCCACGCTCCGGACTTGTTTGGGGGTTGGCTGGATCCAGGACCTGGTGGACGCAGCACGGCTCGGGTGGTCACTAGCAGCTGGAGTGACCAGTACAACATCAGCAGTAAGTAAACACCCTTAACTGCACAACCCGAGTCTGTCTTCATTGCCGTCTGCACTACACCACCACAACCCCCATCCTCTGCGCCTGTCCCCTCTGAGGCTATACCCCTCCCGTTGGGGGTTATCCCACCAAGCTGCGCACCCACCATCAGCCTCAGCGGACCCTGCTGCAGCGGCGGCCACAGTGACCGCATCACAACGGGTGGCGTAGTCGACACAAAAGAACTTTGGTAACATCTGTAAAGCTGCCACATAACACTTAGCTTGACGCCCTGGGCACGGGACCGGGTCACAGCCGCTCGGAGACTACAACCCCCCATCTGATCCGGTGCCGGGTATTCCCCTCAAAAAGGAATATGTCCCAGGGGGCGCGTCAGTAGCACTAAAGAAAGGGTTAGCCATCTTAGGGTGGCTGATCAGTGCAGTAGGGCACAGTGAGTGAGAACAGTCTGGGAGCAGAGTCTCTTTAGGAGCTCTGCTCCACAAGTGGGGCCTAGTGCTAGAGGCCCAGGAGGGGAGCAGAGGAGGAAGGTTCCGTTCTATTGAAGGGATCCCAGGGGACGGCGAGTGTAGGACGGCACCCGTACGCCCCGAATCTGTCAGAAGACAGAGGGATCAGGCCGCAAGAAAGGGACCGGCCCCTGGGTCAGCCGTGTTACTCCAGGTCTTGGCTGGAAAAACCGGAGGCTTCTGGCTTTTATAGTTCAGTTGCCAAAGCCTCATTCTAGTCACCGTGAGGGTCAAGCAGTTCCGGGAAGAGGGACTTCAGAGCACCCAAGCGGGACTGTGAGTGGGGAAGCGCAGGGCAGGAGGGAGAAGACCCAGCGTGAAGTCGGTCTAGAGAGGAACATCAGAAAGCGGGGTTCCGTCAGGTGCTCCTAACCTACCTGAGGAAGAGCTGAACCCCCGGTCTGGTGAAAGCAGCGCGACGTGGGAGGCTGGCACCCGCGCAGTGTATCAGTGGAACGTACATGAGAACTGTGAGTAAAGACTCGGATGACTGGTGCACTGCCTCCGTCCATTATTACAGCTGCGCCATCTTTCCCCCTGCACTACAACGCCCAGCACAACCAACAATATCTACACTGCCCTGGAGCTAGCTCTTCCTGTGGAGAGCCACACCATCCCTGCTGCAGTAACATCAGCTTCAGAGGACTGCTCCGCAGCGGCGGCTCCCTTTAGCCGCATTCCACAGGTGGCGTCACGAACTTTATAAATCCCCTATATATATACCCCCTTTTATTGACCGCCCTGGGTCACGGACCGGGTCATCGCCACTGTGACATCCCCCCAGCATCCACCGGCCTGGCACCAGGTACCCCATTGATCAGGGGGCGCGTCAGTAGAGACCCACAGCCTCCCCTTGTCCAGCACGAAAGCCCCACAGCCTCCCCATGTCCTGCAGGAGAGCCCCACAGCCTCCCCATGTCCTGCAGGAGAGCCCCACAGCCTCCCCATGTCCAGCAGTAGAGCCCTACAGCCTCCCAATGTCCAGCAACAGACCTCCAAAGCCTCCCCATCTCCAGCAACAGACCCCCATAGCCTCCTCATGTCCAGAAACAGACCCCTACAGCCTCCCCATGTCCAGAAACAGACCCCTACAGCTTCCCCATGTCCAGCAACAGACCCCCACAACCTCCCCATGTCCACCAGGAGACCTTCACAGCCTACCCATGTCCAGAAGGAGAGCCTCATAGCCTCCCCATGTCAAGCCTGAGATCCCCACAGCCTCCCCATGTCAAGCAAGAGAGCCCCACAGCCTCCCAATGTCCAGAATGAGACCCCCACAGCCTCCCCATGTCCAGCACAAAAGCCCCACTGCCTCCCCATGTCCAGCATGAGAGCACCACAGCGTCTCCATTTCAACAAGAGAGTTCAACAGTCTCCCCATGTCCAGCAGGAGAGCCTCATAGCCTCGCCATGTCTGGTAGAAGAGACCCATAGCCTCACCATATCCAGCAGGCGAGCCCCACATCCTCCCCATATCCAGCAGGAGACCCCCATGGCTTCCCCATGTCCAGCCGGAGAGTCCCACAGCCTCCCCTTGTCCAGCAGGAGTCCAGCCTCCCCATGTTCAGCAACAGACCCCCACAGCCTCCCCATGCTCATCAACAGACCTACACAGCCTCCCTATGTCTAGAAACAGACCCCCATACCTCCCCATGTCCAGCAACAGCCCCCCCACAGCCTCCCCCTGTCCAGCAACAGACCCCCAGAGCCCCCCCATGTCCAGCAACAGACCCCCACAGCCTCCCCATGTCCAGCAGGAAACCCCCACGGCCTCCCCATGTCCAGCAGGAGAGTCCCACAGCCTCCCCATGTCCAGCAGGAGAGTCCCACAGCCTCCTCATGTCCAGCAGGAGAGTCCCACAGCCTCCCCATGTCCAGCAGGAGAGCCCCACAGCCTCCCTATGTCCAGCAGGAGAGTCCCACAGCCTCCCCATGTCCAGCAGGAGAGTCCCACAGCCTCCCCATGTCCAGCAGGAGAGTCCCACAGCCTCCCCATGTCCAGCAGGAGAGCCCCACAGCCTCCCCATGTCCAGCAGGAGAGTCCCACAGCCTCCCCATTTCCAGCAGGAGAGTCCCACAGCCTCCCCATGTCCAGCAGGAGAGTCCCACAGCCTCCCCATGTCCAGCAGGAGAGTCCCACAGCCCCCCCATGTCCAGCAGGAGAGTCCCACAGCCTCCCCATGTCCAGCAGGAGAGCCCCACAGCCTCCCCATGTCCAGCAGGAGAGTCCCAAAGCCTCCTCATGTCCAGCAAGAGAGCCCCACAGCCTCCCCATGTCTAGAATAAGACCCCCACAGCCTCCCCATGTTCAGCACAAAAGCCCCACAGCCTCCCCATGTCCAGCAGGAGAGCCCCACAGCCTTCCCATATCCAGCAGGAGACCCCCACAGCCTCCCCATGTCCAGCAGGAGAGCCGCACAGCCTCCCCATGTCCAGCAATAGAGCCCTACAGCCTCCCAATGTCCAGCAACAGACCTCCAAAGCCTCCCCATCTCCAGCAACAGACCCCCATAGCCTCCTCATGTCCAGAAACAGACCCCTACAGCTTCCCCATGTCCAGCAACAGACCCCCACAACCTCCCCATGTCCACCAGGAGACCTTCACAGCCTACCCATGTCCAGAAGGAGAGCCTCATAGCCTCCCCATGTCAAGCCTGAGATCCCCACAGCCTCCCCATGTCAAGCACAAAAGCCCCACAGCCTCCTCATGTCCAGCAGGAGAGTCCCACAGCCTCCCCATGTCCAGCAGGAGAGTCCCACAGCCTCCCCATGTCCAGCAGGAGAGTCCCACAGCCTCCCCATGTCCAGCAGGAGAGTCCCACAGCCTCCCCATGTCCAGCAGGAGAGCCCCACAGCCTCCCCATGTCCAGCAGGAGAGTCCCACAGCCTCCCCATGTCCAGCAGGAGAGTCCCACAGCCTCCCCATGTCCAGCAGGAGAGTCCCACAGCCTCCCCATGTCCAGCAGGAGAGTCCCACAGCCTCCCCATGTCCAGCAGGAGAGTCCCACAGCCTCCCCATGTCCAGCAGGAGAGTCCCACAGCCTCCTCATGTCCAGCAGGAGAGTCCCACAGCCTCCCCATGTCCAGCAGGAGAGTCCCAAAGCCTCCCCATGTCCAGCAGGAGAGTCCCACAGCCTCCCCATGTCCAGCAGGAGAGTCCCACAGCCTCCCCATGTCCAGCAGGAGAGTCCCACAGCCTCCCCATGTCCAGCAGGAGAGTCCCACAGCCTCCCCATGTCCAGCAGGAGAGTCCCACAGCCCCCCCATGTCCAGCAGGAGAGTCCCACAGCCTCCCCATGTCCAGCATGAGAGCACCACAGCGTCTCCATTTCAACAAGAGAGTTCAACAGTCTCCCCATGTCCAGCAGGAGAGCCTCATAGCCTCGCCATGTCTGGCAGAAGAGACCCATAGCCTCACCATATCCAGCAGGCGAGCCCCACAGCCTCCCCATATCCAGCAGGAGACCCCCATGGCTTCCCCATGTCCAGCCGGAGAGTACCACAGCCTCCCCTTGTCCAGCAGGAGTCCAGCCTCCCCATGTTCAGCAACAGACCCCCACAGCCTCCCCATGCTCATCAACAGACCTACACAGCCTCCCTATGTCTAGAAACAGACCCCCATACCTCCCCATGTCCAGAAACAGCCCCCCACAGCCTTCCTCTGTCCAGCAACAGACCCCCAGAGCCCCCCCATGTCCAGCAACAGACCCCCACAGCCTCCCCATGTCCAGCAGGAAACCCCCACAGCCTCCTCATGTCCAGCAGGAGAGTCCCACAGCCTCCCCATGTCCAGCAGGAGAGTCCCACAGTCTCCCC
Organism: Phyllobates terribilis; assembly: GCF_046119375.1. NCBI lineage: Eukaryota > Metazoa > Chordata > Amphibia > Anura > Dendrobatidae > Phyllobates > Phyllobates terribilis. Next base: position 393,904,516 of record NW_027362768.1, on the reverse strand, counting down.
ATGTCCAGCAGGAGAGTCCCACAGCCTCCCCATGTCCAGCAGGAGAGTCCCACAGCCTCCCCATGTCCAGCAGGAGAGTCCCACAGCCTCCCCATGTCCAGCAGGAGAGCCCCACAGCCTCCCCATGTCCAGCAGGAGACCCCCACAGTCTCCCCATGTCCAGCAGGAAAGCCCCACAGCCTCATGTCCAACAGGAGAGCCCCACAGCCTCCCCATGTCCAGTAGGAGAGTCCCACAGCCACCCCATGTCCAGCAGGAGAGTCCCACAGCCTCCCCATGTCCAGCAGGAGAGTCCCAAAGCCTCCTCATGTCCAGCAGGAGAGTCCCACAGCCTCCCCATGTCCAGCAGGAGAGTCCCACAGCCTCCCCATGTCCAGCAGGAGAGTCCCACAGCCTCCCCATGTCCAGCAGGAGAGTCCCACAGCCTCCCCATGTCCAGCAGGAGGGTCCCACAGCCTCCCCATGTCCAGCAGGAGAGTCCCACAGCCCCCCCATGTCCAGCAGTAGAGTCCCACAGCCTCCCCATGTCCAGCAGGAGAGTCCCACAGCCTCCCAATGTCCAGCAGGAGAGTCCCACAGCCTCCCCATGTCCAGCAGGAGAGTCCCACAGCCTCCCCATGTCCAGCAGGAGAGTCCCACAGCCTCCCCATGTCCAGCAGGAGAGCCCCACAGCCTCCCCATGTCCAGTAGGAGAGTCCCAAAGCCTCCTCATGTCCAGCAGGAGAGTCCCACAGCCTCCCCATGTCCAGCAGGAGAGTCCCACAGCCTCCCCATGTCCAGCAGGAGAGTCCCACAGCCTCCCCATGTCCAGCAGGAGAGTCCCACAGCCCCCCCATCTCCAGCAGTAGAGTCCCAAAGCCTCCCCATGTCCAGCAGGAGAGTCCCAAAGCCTCCCCATGTCCAGCAGGAGAGTCCCACAGCCTCCCCATGTCCAGCAGGAGAGTCCCACAGCCTCCCCATGTCCAGCAGGAGAGTCCCAAAGCCTCCTCATGTCCAGCAGGAGAGTCCCACAGCCTCCCCATGTCCAGCAGGAGAGTCCCACAGCCTCCCCATGTCCAGCAGGAGAGTCCCACAGCCTCCTCATGTCCAGCAGGAGAGTCCCACAGCCTCCCCATGTCCAGCAGGAGAGTCCCACAGCCTCCCCATGTCCAGCAGGAGAGTCCCACAGCCTCCCCATGTCCAGCAGGAGAGTCCCACAGCCTCCCCATGTCCAGCAGGAGAGTCCCACAGCCTCCCCATGTCCAGCAGGAGAGTCCCACAGCCTCCCCATGTCCAGCAGGAGAGTCCCACAGCCTCCCCATGTCCAGCAGGAGAGTCCCACAGCCTCCCCATGTCCAGCAGGAGAGTCCCACAGCCTCCCCATGTCCAGCAGGAGAGCCCCACAGCCTCCCCATGTCCAGTAGGAGAGTCCCAAAGCCTCCTCATGTCCAGCAGGAGAGTCCCACAGCCTCCCCATGTCCAGCAGGAGAGTCCCACAGCCTCCCCATGTCCAGCAGGAGAGTCCCACAGCCTCCCCATGTCCAGCAGGAGAGTCCCACAGCCCCCCCATCTCCAGCAGTAGAGTCCCAAAGCCTCCCCATGTCCAGCAGGAGAGTCCCAAAGCCTCCCCATGTCCAGCAGGAGAGTCCCACAGCCTCCCCATGTCCAGCAGGAGAGTCCCACAGCCTCCCCATGTCCAGCAGGAGAGTCCCAAAGCCTCCTCATGTCCAGCAGGAGAGTCCCACAGCCTCCCCATGTCCAGCAGGAGAGTCCCACAGCCTCCCCATGTCCAGCAGGAGAGTCCCACAGCCTCCTCATGTCCAGCAGGAGAGTCCCACAGCCTCCCCATGTCCAGCAGGAGAGTCCCACAGCCTCCCCATGTCCAGCAGGAGAGTCCCACAGCCTCCCCATGTCCAGCAGGAGAGTCCCACTGCCTCCCCATGTCCAGCAGGAGAGTCCCACAGCCTCCCCATGTCCAGCAGGAGAGTCCCACAGCCTCCCCATGTCCAGCAGGAGAGTCCCACAGCTTCCCCATGTCCAGCAGGAGAGCCCCACAGTCTCCCCATGTCCAGCAGGAAAGCCCCACAGCCTCCTCATGTTCAGCAGGAGAGCCCCACAGCCTCCCCATGTCCAGCAGGAGAGTCCCACAGCCTCCCCATGTCCAGCAGGAGAGTCCCACAACCTCCCCATGTCCAGCAGGAGAGTCCCAAAGCCTCCTCATGTCCAGCAGGAGAGTCCCACAGCCCCCCCATGTCCAGCAGGAGAGTCCCACAGCCTCCCCATGTCCAGCAGGAGAGTCCCACAGCCTCCCCATGTCCAGCAGGAGAGTCCCACAGCCTCCCCATGTCCAGCAGGAGAGTCCCACAGCCTCCCCATGTCCAGCAGTAGAGTCCCACAGCCTCCCCATGTCCAGCAGGAGAGTCCCACAGCTTCCCCATGTCCAGCAGGAGAGCCCCACAGTCTCCCCATGTCCAGCAGGAAAGCCCCACAGCCTCCTCATGTTCAGCAGGAGAGCCCCACAGCCTCCCCATGTCCAGCAGGAGAGTCCCACAGCCTCCCCATGTCCAGCAGGAGAGTCCCACAGCCTCCCCATATCCAGCAGGAGAGTCCCAAAGCCTCCTCATGTCCAGCAGGAGAGTCCCACAGCCCCCCCATGTCCAGCAGGAGAGTCTCACAGCCTCCCCATGTCCAGCAGGAGAGTCCCACAGCCTCCCCATGTCCAGCAGGAGAGTCCCACAGCCTCCCCATGTCCAGCAGGAGAGTCCCACAGCCTCCCCATGTCCAGCAGGAGAGTCCCACAGCCTCCCCATGTCCAGCAGGAGAGTCCCACAGCCTCCCCATGTCCAGCAGGAGAGTCCCACAGCCTCCCCATGTCCAGCAGGAGAGTCCCACAGCCTCCCCATGTCCAGCAGGAGAGTCCCACAGTCTCCTCATGTCCAGCAGGAGAGTCCCACAGCCTCCCCATGTCCAGCAGGAGAGTCCCACAGCCTCCCCATGTCCAGCAGGAGAGTCCCACAGCCTCCCCATGTCCAGCAGGAGAGTCCCACAGTTTCCTCATGTCCAGCAGGAGAGTCCCACAGCCTCCCCATGTCCAGCAGGAGAGTCCCACAGCCTCCCCATGTCCAGCAGGAGAGTCCCACAGCCTCCCCATGTCCAGCAGGAGAGTCCCACAGCCTCCCCATGTCCAGCAGGAGAGTCCCACAGCCTCCCCATGTCCAGCAGGAGAGTCCCACAGCCTCCCCATGTCCAGCAGGAGAGTCCCACAGCCTCCCCATGTCCAGCAGGAGAGTCCCACAGCCTCCCCATGTCCAGCAGGAGAGTCCCACAGCCTCCTCATGTCCAACAGGATACCCCCACAGCCTCCTCATGACCAGCAGGAAAGCCCCACAGCCTCCTCATGTCCAGCAGGAGACCCCCACAGCCTCCCCATGACCAGCAGGAAAGCCCCACAGCCTCCTCATGTCCAGCAGGAGACCCCCACAGCCTCCCCATGACCAGCAAAACATCCCATACACTTGAAAAAAAAAGCCACCAGATATTCTCCTTGCTCCGGTTCCCCCTGCGCTCTGCCTCTGCTCCTCACTGTCTCCAGGGCGCTGATGCGATGAAATGATGTCATAGCGCCAGCGGCTACCACTGCAGTCAGCGGCTCAGCACAGTCCGGATGGAGACAGCGGTGACAGCGAGTGGGCCACTGGTCATTCCTACGGCTTTCTCGGTCCGCGAGCTGCACTTCCCAAGGGGCCACATGAGAAACTGGCACTGCTGTGGTGGGCCGAACCAATTACCTGAAGCTAAAGGGGTGGTCCGAAATCAAAGGTTAATTTCATGCTAAATGTATATCTATTTAGTGTAATAATCTAACCTCCTTTTCGAATATACTTCAATGAAAAGTTCCCTCTACTTTCTGACTTCCTCTGTTTTTTTTGCTTTTTTTTTTAACTTCCGACGACATTTTGTTTGAGATTCACCAGTGCATGCTGGGATACCCAAATGAGCCGTCATCAGGGGGCAGAGGCTGCGGTCATGCACTCTTCCGGGGGCGTCAGGTATCTCCTGGTCTAGTTGGTTGAATATATGATGTCTCTTCAGACATAGAAACTATAGCTGCGGTGACTTCAAAGCGGAAAAAAATCTCACCGTACTATATCATCTCAGTGGAGTGCCGTATCCAAAACTGCGGACCCTCAGAGAAATCCATCAAAAGCATACAGGGGGGAGGAACATCGAGTTTAAACAATCTTCAAATTTTATTTCATATCAATTAGAGAATAAAAATTTCCACATGTTGGCGGTAAAAATACTCTGACATGTTTCTGGCGCTGAGCGTGCCCTTAGTCATAGAGCAGTCCTTCGCTCAGCGTCAGAGTATTTTTACCGCCAACATGTGGAAATTTTTATTCTCCTATTTGATGTGAAATATGGTGAAGCAGCAGAGTACATGGTGAAGCAGCAGAGTACATGGTGAGGCAGCAGAGTACATGGTGAGGCAGCAGAGTACATGGTGAAGCAGCAGAGTACATGGTGAAGCAGCAGAGTACATGGTGAGGCAGCAGAGTACATGGTGAGGCAGCAGAGTACATGGTGAGGCAGCAGAGTACATGGTGAGGCAGCAGAGTACATGGTGAAGCAGCAGAGTACATGGTGAAGCAGCAGAGTACATGGTGAGGCAGCAGAGTACATGGTGAGGCAGCAGAGTACATGGTGAAGCAGCAGAGTACATGGTGAAGCAGCAGAGTACATGGTGAGGCAGCAGAGTACATGGTGAAGCTGCAGAGTACATGGTGAGGCAGCAGAGTACATGGTGAGGCAGCAGAGTACATGGTGAAGCAGCAGAGTACATGGTGAAGCAGCAGAGTACATGGTGAAGCAGCAGAGTACATGGTGAAGCAGCAGAGTACATGGTGAGACAGCACAGTACATGGTGAAGTAGCAGAGCACATGGTGAGACAGCAGAGTACATGGTGAGACAGCAGAGTAGATGGTGAAGCAGCAGAGTATATGGTGAAGCAGCAGAGTACATGGTGAGGCAGCAGAGTACATGGTGAGACAGCAGAGTACATGGTGAAGCAGCAGAGTACATGGTGAAGCAGCAGAGTACATGATGAGGCAGCAGAGTACATGGTGAGACAGCACAGTACATGGTGAGACAGCAGAGTATATGGTGAAGCAGCAGAGTACATGGTGAGGCAGCAGAGTGCATGGTGAGACAGCAGAGTACATGGTGAAGCAGCAGAGTACATGGTGAAGCAGCAGAGTACATGGTGAGGCAGCAGAGTACATGGTGAGACAGCAGAGTACATGGTGAGGCAGCAGAGTACATGGTGAAGCAGCAGAGTACATGGTGAGACAGCAGAGTACATGGTGAGACAGCAGAGTACATGGTGAAGCAGCAGAGTACATGGTGAAGCAGCAGAGTACATGATGAGGCAGCAGAGTACATGGTGAGACAGCACAGTACATGGTGAGACAGCAGAGTACATGGTGAAGCAGCAGAGTACATGGTGAAGCAGCAGAGTATATGGTAAGACAGCAGAGTACATGGTGAGGCAGCAGAGTATATGGTGAAGCAGCAGAGTATATGGTAAGACAGCAGAGTACATGGTGAGACAGCAGAGTACATGGTGAAGCAGCAGAGTACATGGTGAGGCAGCAGAGTATATGGTAAGACAGCAGAGTACTTGGTGAAGCAGCAGAGTACATGGTGAGGCAGCAGAGTACATGGTGAGGCAGCAGATTATACGGTAAGACAGCAGAGTACATGGTGAAGCAGCAGAGTACATGGTGAGACAGCAGAGTACATGGTGAGACAGCAGAGTACATGGTGAAGCAGCACAGTACATGGTGAAGCAGCAGAGTACATGGTGAGACCGCAGACTACATGGTGAAGCAGCAGAGTACATGGTAAGGCAGCAGAGTACATGGTGAAGCAGCAGAGTACATGGTGAGACAGCAGAGTACATGGTGAAGCAGCAGAGTACACGGTGAAGCAGCAGAGTGCATGGTGAAGCAGCAGAGTATATGGTGAAGCAGCAGAGTATATGGTAAGACAGCAGAGTACATGGTGAGACAGCAGAGTACATGGTGAAGCAGCAGAGTACATGGTGAAGCAGCAGAGTATATGGTAAGACATCAGAGTACATGGTGAAGCAGCAGAGTACATGGTGAGGCAGCAGAGTATATTGTAAGACAGCAGAGTACATGGTGAGACAGCAGAGTACATGGTGAAGCAGCAGAGTACATGGTGAGGCAGCAGAGTATATGGTAGGACAGCAGAGTACAAGGTGAAGCAGCAGAGTACATGGTGAAGCAGCAGAGTACATGGTGAGACAGCAGAGTACATGGTGAAGCAGCAGAGTACATGGTGAGGCAGCAGAGTACATGGTGAAGCAGCAGAGTACATGGTGAGACAGCAGAGTACATGGTGAAGCAGCAGAGTACATGGTGAAGCAGCAGAGTGCATGGTGAAGCAGAAGAGTAAATGGTGAGACAGCAGAGTACATGGTGAAGCAGCAGAGTACATGGTGAGGCAGCAGAGTACATGGTGAAGCAGCAGAGTATATGTTGAGACAGCAGAGTATATGGTTAGACAGCAGAGTACATTGTGAGACAGCAGAGTACATGGTGAGGAAGCAGAGTGCACAGTGAAGCAGCAGAGTGCATGGTGAAGCAGCAGAGTACATGGTGAGACAGCAGAGTACATGGTGAGGCAGCAGAGTATATGGTAAGACAGCAGAGTACATGGTGAAGCAGCAGAGTACATGGTGAGACAGCAGAGTACATGGTGAGACAGCAGAGTACATGGTGAAGCAGCACAGTACATGGTGAAGCAGCAGAGTACATGGTGAGACAGCAGAGTACATGGTGAAGCAGCAGAGTACATGGTGAGGCATCAGAGGAACTCCAATGCCCCTTGGAAGTGACATGGAGGTCAGAGGGCCTTAACGAAACCATTTTTTCCATTTATAGCAACTGGGTCTCCTGTACACTGTTGGCCTAAGCAGTGAATGGAAGGTTTTCCAAAAATTATGAGGAACTGCAATGCCCCTTGAAACAGACGTGGATTACAGCATACTAAAAACCTTCTACCCATTATTGGGGAGTGGGTCTCCCTTAGTGTTCGCCTATGCATTGAAAAGCAAAAGCTGACTAAAATTAGGAGGAAATGCAATGCCCGTTGGAAGAGTCGTGGAGGTCGCAGTAGCTTAACAAGATGGATTTAATGCCCCTTGGAAAAGTGGTGGAGGTCACAGTAGCTTAACAAGACAGTTTGAATGCCCCTTGGAAAAGTGGTGGAGGTCGCAGTAGCTTAACAAGACGGTTTTAATGCCCGTTGGAAGAATGGTGGAGGTCGCAGTGGAATAAAAAGACAATATCAATGCCCTTGGGAAAAGTGGTGGAGGTCGCAGTAGCTTAACAAGATGGTTTTAATGCCCCTTGAAAGAGACGCGGAGATCACAGTAGCTTAATAAGACGGTTTTAATGCCCCTTGGAAGAGACGTGGAGGTCGCAGCAGCTTAACAAGACAGTTTTAATGCCCCTTGGAAGAGACGTGGAGGTCGCTGTAGCTTAACAAGACGGTTTTAATGCCCCTTGGAAGAATGGTGGAGGTCACAGTAGCTTAACAAGACGGTTTTAATGCCCCTGGGAAAAGTGCTGGAGGTCGCAGTAGCTTAACAAGACGGTTTTAATGCCCCTTGGAAGAGACGTGGAGGTCGCAGTGGAATAAAAAGACAATATCAGTGCCCCTGGGAAAAGTGGTGGAGGTCGCAGTAGCTTAACAAGACGGTTTTAATGCCCCTTGGAAGAGACGTGGAGGTCGCAGTAGCTTAACAAGATGGTTTTAATGTCCCTTGGAAGAATGGTGGAGGTCGCAGTGGAATAAAAAGACAATATCAATGCCCCTGGGAAAAGTCGTGGAGGTCGCAGTAGCTTAACAAGATGGTTTTCATGCCCCTTACAAGAGCCATGCAGTACAGCATCTTAAAAACATTATTCCCATTATTGGGGAGTGGGTCTCCCATAGTCTTTGCCTATGCCTTCCAAGCAAAAGCTGCCAAAAATTAGGACGGAGGAACTTGCAATGCTGGCAACAAGGATCACGGTCACCCTGGTGGTATAGTGGTGGTGGAGGCTGAGGATAAGGAGAAGAGCAAAATACAGCCGAAATGAGGAAGCGTATACCCATGTGTGGGTGTGAAGTGGTGCATGGGAATACACCTCCCGAAATAACACAGTGGATTTGACTTTATGTTACTCTGCTGTCATTTGGTGGTGATGAGAAGTCTGGCCCAATCCACTAAAAACACGCTCCGATAACACGCTAGCAGCAGGGCAGGCCAGGACCTCCAAGGCGTACAGAGCGAGTTCATTCCAAGTGTCCAGCTTGGATACCCAATAATTAAAAGGCACAGAGGAATCATGGAGGACGCTGGTACGGTCGGCAAGGTATCCCTCACCATCTTTTGAAACTTTCCACTCCTTGTGAGAGTACCCCGCACCTCAGGGCCTGTAAGCTGGGCGGGTCTCAGAAAACTCTCCCAGAATGTTGACAGTGTTCCCCTGCCTCTGCTGGATTGGAGTTGCGTCTCTCTCGCCTGTATGCCTTGGTTGGTCAACAAACTGTGACCTCTGCCGCTAGCGTGTTCAGATGGAAATTTTTTTAACAGTTCTGCAGCAAGGGCCTTCTGGTACTGCCCCATTTTTGTAGACCTCACCACCTCAGGAATAAGAGAGTGAAAGTTCTCCTTGTAGCGGAGGTCTACAAGTGTCACCAACGAGTAATGACTGTCACCCAACATTTTGACAATGCGAGGGTCACGGTTAAGGCAGCGTAACATAAAGTCAGCCATGCGTGCCAGACTGGTAACGGGCAAGACTTCCGTGTCCTCACCAAGATGACGACTGACCATGCTCACCTCCTCCTCCTACTCCTTCTCCTCCTCCTCCCCCCTGTCCTCACGCCACCCACGCTGAACCGACTGTATGACAGTTGTACAGGTACTACCAGCTCCTGTTCTTCCTCCTCTTCGTCTCCCTCATTGTCCCCCAATGCACGTTGTGATGAGATGAGGCTGTGCTGTGTGTAATCGCCCGCTACGGCTTCTTGATCCATCTCATCATACTCTGGCTGCAATGCCTCCTCTTTAATTCTCTGCAGACAGCGTTGCAAAAGACAGACAAGTGGAATGCTGACGCTAATGATGGCATCATCGCCACTCACCATCTTGGTGGACTCCTCAAAGTTTGTCAGGATGGTACATATGTCAGACATCCCGGTCCACTCCTGAGGTCTTATGTCTGGAGTCTGACCAGAATATCGACGGCCTTGTTGTAGCTGGTACTCCACAACTGCTCTCTTCTGCTCACAAATCCTTTGCAACATGTGGAGGGTAGAGTTCCAATGTGTGGAGACATCACTCACCAGTCGGTGTGCCGGAAGCTGCAAATGCTGCTGCAACACAGCAAGGGCGGCGGAAGTTGTAGCCGACTTGCGAAAATGAGCTGACAGGTGGTGTACTTTGACGAGCAGATCTGGCAACTCGGGGTACGATTTAAGAAACCGCTGAACCACGAGGTTAAGCACATGAGCCAGGCATGGTACGTGTGTGATCTCGCCTCGCCTCAGAGCCGCCACCAGGTTACGGCCATTGTCATACACGACCATGCCTGGATGTAGGTTCAGGGGTCTCAGCCACAGATCTGCCTGCTCTTTCACAGCTGTCCACAACTCACAAGCAGTGTGAGGTTTATCACCTAAGCTTATGAGTTTCAGCACAGCCTGTTGCCGCTTGGCGGAGGCAGCACTGCAGTGCTTCCAGCTTGTAACTGATGTGGTGATATCTGAGATGGAGGCTGAACATGAGGAGGAGGAGGCGGATGATGCGCAGGAGCTGTACACTGTGGGGGCAACTCTGACTGACATAGGGCCCGCAATCCACGGTGTGGGGAGGATGTGTTCCGTCCCAAGGTCCGACTGGGTCCCGGCTTCCACTATGTTTACCCAGTGTGCCGTCAGGGAGATGTACCGTCCCTGGCCACGAGCACTTGTCCACGTGTCCGTTGTCAGGTGGACTCTCCCAGTAACTGCGTTGTTGAGGGCACGACAGATGTATTGGGACACGTGCTTGTGTAGTGCGAGGATGGCACACCGGGCAAAATAGTGTCGGCTGGGGACCAAGTACCGAGGGACGGCCACCGCCATAAGGTTGCGGAAGGATTCCGTCTCCACCAACCTAAAAGGCAGCATTTCCAACGCAAGCAGTCGTGAAATGTGCGAATTTAGGACTGTGGCCTGTGGGGCGTTAGCTGCGAATTTCCGCTTTCGTTCAAAGGTCTGGGATATGGACAATTGAACGCTGTGGTGGGACGTGGACGTTGATGCTGTTTCTTGAGAAACTGCCATAACAAATGAAGACTGAGAGGAGGAGGCATCTTTGCATGCAGTATGGACAGGGGATTGCCTTGCACGCACAACAGGGGGTTCTATTGCATGCACAACAGTGGAAGAAGCAGTGGTGACACCCGCTAACACTGGTCGTGGACCCTGGGTTTCGCCCCATAAAGTCGGGTGCTTTGCTGCCATGTGCCTGATCATGCTGGTGGTGGTCAGGCTGGTAGTTTTGTCACCATTGCTGATGCTGGCATGGCAGGTGGTGCAAATGGCCTTTTTGGGGTTATCAGCAGAGTCTTTAAAAAAATTCCAGACTCTGGAAGACCTACCGGTTGTACTGGCAACGTCCCTCGTGTTGGTGTTACGGGGAACGGTTGCCTGCCTTCTGTGTGCGGCCACCACACTGCTTCTTCCTGCCTGTTGGGGTACTCTGCCTCCCTCACCCTGTGTGCTGCTGGCCTCACTCTGCGTGTCCTCCTGCCACGTTGGGTCAGTTACTAGATCATCCACCACCTCCTCTTCTTCCACTTGCGCACCACGATCCTCCTCCTCACTTCCTGGAAATTGTGACAAATTGCCAGCGTCAACTTCCTGTGGCCGTGGCTATTCAAATATTTGGGCATCGCTACATAGGATCTCCTCTTCCACCACTTCAAGTGGAGCAGGAGAGGGGCACAAATATGTAAATGGACCAGTGAACAGCTCTTCAGAGTGTTCAAGTGTGGGATCAGTTGCTGTCTGATGACACTCGGCATGGTGGGAGGAAGGAGCATCAGGGTGAGGAGGAGTATGCGGTCGAGACTCACGGCTGCTAAGAGTCGACCGTGTGGAAGACAGACCGGAGGTGGTGGTGCCCAGGTAACTGGAAGTATTATCTGCTATCCAATTAATAACCTGTTCACACTGATCAGTTCGCAATACTGGTGTTGTTCTGTGCTTCCCTAGTAATTCGGTCAAGAAGTTGGAGCGAGAAGATGTGGCTGTTGGTTGTGGCACATTTTCACCTTGGCCACGGCCCCGTCCTCTGCACGAACCATCACCAGAACGTCCAGTTCCACGTCCCATGCCACACGCCTTGCCCATTGTAAATGAAGTAAAATAGCTTACACTCGCACTATCAATGGAAAAAGGGTAATAAAGAGTAGATTAGAACCGTGGAAGAGGAAAACCACAGTTCTAGTTATCTGGCCTACACCAGAATCTTTTAAACAGATATATTTGTGTCTGAACAGTCAGGGAGACACTATTACTGTTTTTTTTTTACGGCAAAAAATGCCAAAAGCAGGATAATACAGAAATTTGACCCGTGGAACAGCAAAACCACAGTTCTAGTTATGTGGCCTTCACCAGAATCTTTTAAACAGATATATTGGTGTCTGAAAACTCACAGACACACTCAATTTTTTTTTTTTTTTTTGGGGGGGGGGGATACCAAAAGTTTAATAAGACGCGTATTTCGACAGCCTGACTGAGGAAAAAAAAAATCCGTATTTAGATGAAAAAAAAGGATTTTTCCTGGCCCCTGAGACCTGGGGATAAGTCTAGCAATTTGAGCAGCAGCAGCACACAGGACTGTAATGCAGCATTTGCTGGTATAACCACTGCGTCTCCTATACTGCCTGCCTGCCTGCCTGATATCTGGGATGGATATTAGTCCTGAGAAGGACTGTTTGTTTGATTTTTCAGGCTTTAGAGACCCTACACTACCTATTTCGCAGGATATACAGTTATATGTAAAAGTTTGGGCACCCCTATTAATCTTAAGCTTAATGTTTTATAAAAATTGGTGTTTTTGCAATTCTAACAGAAAATGTGCAATCTGCATTCAAACAAAATTTGACAGGTGCATAAGTATGGGCACCCTTATCATTTTCTTGTTTTAAATACTCCTACCTACTTTTTACTGACTTACTAAAGCACTTTTTTTGGTTTTGTAACCTCATTGAGCTTTGAACTTCATAGCCAGGTGTATGCAATCATGAGAAAAGCTACTTAAAGTGGCCACTTGCAAGTTGTTCTCCTGTTTGAATCTCCTCTGAAGAGTGGCATCATGGGCTCCTCAAAACAACTGTCAAATGATCTGAAAACAAAGATTATTCAACATAGTTGTTCAGGGGAAGGTTACAAAAAGCTGTCTCAGCTTTCCACTGTGAGGAACATAGTAAGGAAATGGAAGAACACAGGGAAAGTTCTTGTTAAGGCCAGAGGTGGCAGGCCAAGAAAAACATCAGAAAGGCAGAGAAGAAGAATGGTGAGATCAGTCAAGGACAATCCTCAGACCACCTCCAGAGAGCTGCAGCATCAACTTGCTGCAGATGGTGTCACTGTGCATCGGTCAACTATACAACGCACTTTGCACAAGGAGAAGCTGTATGGGAGAGTGATGCGAAAGAAGCCATTTCTGCAAGCACGCCACAAACAGAGTCGGCTGAGGTATGCAAAAGCACATTTGGAGAAGCCAATTTCTTTTTGGAAGAAGGTCCTGTGGACTGATGAAACCAAGATTGAGTTGTTTGGTCATACAAAAAGGCGTTATGCATGGCGGCAAAAAAACACAGCATTCCAAGAAAAACACTTGCAACCCACAGTAAAATTTGGTGGAGGTTCCATCATGCTTTGGGGCTGTGTGGCCAATGCCGGCACCGGGAATCTTGTTAAAGTTGAGGGACGCATGGATTACACTCAGTATCAGCAGATTCTTGACAATAATGTTCAAGAATCAGTGACAAAGTTGAAGTTACGCAGGGGATGGATCTTTCAGCAAGACAATGATCCAAAACACCGCTCCAAATCTACTCAGGCATTCATGCAGAGGAACAATGACAATATTCTGGAATGGCCATCCCAGTCCCCAGACCTGAATATCATTGAACATCTGTGGGATCATTTGAAGAGGCTGTCCATGCTCGGCGACCATCAAACTTAACTGAACTGGAATTGTTTTGTAAAGAGGAATGGTCAAAAATACCTTCATCCAGGATCCAGGAACTCATTAAAAGCTACAGGAAGCGACTAGAGGCTGTTATTTTTGCAAAAGGAGGAATTACTAAATATTAATGTCACTTTTCTGGTGAGGTGCCCATACTTATGCACCTGTCAAATTTTGTTTGAATGCAGATTGCACATTTTCTGTTAGTACAATAAACCTCATTTCAAGGCAGAAACATTACTGTGTCCAACAGTTATTACATAGATCAAACTGAAATAGCTGTTGCAAAAAACACCAATTTTTATAAAACATTAAGCTTAAGATTAATAGGGGTGCCCAAACTTTTTCATATAACTGTATCTCTCCCTAAATCAGCAGCGCTGTCCCTACACTGTCTGATCCGGAGCGACTGTGTCCAAGATGGCGGCGCCCGGTTTTAAATACTCGAGGTGACGCTGTGCGGCCAGCCAATCACTGTAATGCCCACAACCAACATGGCTGCAGCATTACAGTGACTGGCTGGCAATCCCTGCATGTTCATTGGCTCTGTAAAGAGCGCCAAACATGCAGGGCGGAGACCCGAGCTCCCGCCCGAGTAACCCGGAAATGCTCGGTGCTCGCCGAACATCCCGAGTAGTGAGATGCTCGGGTGAGTAACCAGCAGTGTCCAGCATGCTCGCTCAACACAAGTTGTAATCCCTGCTTCCCTCCTCCTGTCCTGAACGCTCCTGCACAAGTTTGAGCAGCCTCCATCAATGAGAAGATGGGAGCAGGGCTACAGGCGTTCTGAGGAGAATCGTAACTCAGTCCTTCTCCGGCCCTCTGGCTGAGAGTGTCTGCGGGCCGGACAGGAGCAGTCAAAGGGCCGGATGTGACCCGTGGGGTAAGGGTTTAGCGCATAGGACACAGTCATGACAGGGAGAGGTGGGAAAAGGTAAGACAGGTGACTAAATGGGCTTAGTATCACATCATGTCTGAGAATGCTGCTGCATCCCCTGCCCTGGTCTCTAGGTGGCGATACTTTCCTCTTCATTTTCCCTTTTGTTTCTGCAGCGAGCTGGTAGGTAATTCTCTGTCTGCTGGGAGCCATGGGCGGCTCCTCTATATAACCCCCCGCACACTGACTACCTGCCGAGTATTAGCTAGATTGTGTGCAGCTAGTGACCTCCGCTCTGACATAGGCTCTGTCACGCGGGCTCTGTCACGCGGGCTCTGATACACGGGCTCTGATACACGGGCTCTGATACACGGGCTCTGATACACGGGCTCTGACCTGGGCTCTGTGTGATGAAACAGCTTCTTATCTTAATCAGCCAGATGTCTAGATTTGTTAAGCCAAGAGAAATGCACTATTGTGTTTGTGTTGTTTGTGTCAAGAAGGACAGACCAGTGTGAAGACCCGGGGTCTTCCGTGGGCCTAACACTACTCAAACAACACAGGGTGAGGGTAAAACAGCGTGGCAATACTTTATAGAACCACAAAGCGGACAATAAGCACACATAACAGTCCCAGCAAATATCCAAGATGGTGCAACATTACACAGTCTCACCCTTTCTTCTCCGTCCACCTGGGATAGAGCAGCTGCGACTTTGAGAATTCCAGGGACAACTACCTCAACCAGTGCTCCCCTCCCCCCGCTTCTGGCGTGCCCCCACAGAGAGGAGGTAGCAGCAAGCTTAGGAAGCTACCAGTCCATCGAGGTACAAGGCCAGGAGGCCCGAGGGTCCCACTCTGGCCTCTCGGAGAGTTTCCATAGGGCCAGATGACCAGCGGGTCCCAATCTGGCTTCTCCAAATGTCTCCATGGGTTCCAGGCGACCAGTGGGTCACTCCTGACAACCCCAAACAACATATCCATGAGGCCAGGTGACTTCATCATCCCAACCTGGTCTTCCAAAATGTATCCATGGGCTCTCTGATGGTTAATGGAGCAGATCAGTATCTTTCCAGTCAGGGCCGATACCCTTAGGCTAGAATCATTTAGAATCCAAATCTGTGTCTCTTTGGATGGAGCTGCCATGCAATCAATCTACTGTCCTGAAGGATGTCTCTCATTCTCCTTGTAAAGTCTTTCTGATGCTCCTTGATTCAGCTTGCAGTACTACAGACATCCCTGTTTATATTTACATCTGTGTAAGGTCATCAGTCACTGGTTGGGGGGAAAGGGCAGTCCTCAGATCTCATTGTTGCAGCTAATCAATTTGCATAGTTGGTATACAGTGGTCTCTTTAAACAAACATTCAGCTGACTTTTAGTACAAAATGTAATTAGCATATTAGCAAACATTCATTGTTTCCAAAGGAAGATAAGTCAACATTCAGTTTTATATAGATTGTATTACATTCTTGACAGGCCACAGAAATACAGATACAAATATAAGTCAACATGAACACAATAGTGTATTTCTCTTGGCTTAACTAATCTAATTTTCTGGTTTATTAAGATTATAAGCTGCATCATCACAACCAGTATTTGTATAACCCTGAATGTTGTTTTCTCTTGGATCTGACTGAAACAATGATGTTTGTTACTATACTACTTGCATACTGTACTAAAGCCAGCTAGATGTTTCTTTACAACAGCGCCCTGCTATACCAATTATAAAAATGGATTAAATGCTCAAACAATGAGACCTGAGTGAGCCCTGTGGAATAATACCCTCCCTAACCTGTGCCCTGTGGATGTGTACTTGAAAGAACAAATGTGAACTATTTAAGGAACATATGCCTCTGTAGAAGGCTGATTTGAAACAGAGAATTGAAAGAGACATCACAAGGAGAATCAAAGATCAGACTCTCTTCAGTTCATCAGCTTGGTAGCATGGCTTTATCCAAAGAGACACAGATTTGGCTTCTACATGATTCCAGCCTAAGGGTATATGGTCCTGAGTGGAAAGATATGGATCTGCACCATTGACCATCAGAGAGCCCATGGATACATTTGGGGACACCAAGTTGGGTCGATGAAGTCACCTGGCCCCATGGATATGTTGTTTGGGGTTGAAAGGTGGGATCCTCCGGTCATCTGGAAGCTATGGAGACAGTCGGAGAAGCCAGATTGGGACAAGCCGGTCATCTGGCCCCATGGAAACTCCCGGAGAGGCCAGGGTGGGATCCTCGGGTCTCCTGGCCTTGTATCTCGATGGACTGTCATCTTCCAAAGCTTGCCGCTACCTCTCTCTGTGGGGGCCCGCCAGAAGCGGGGGGCCAATTGTTGAGGTAGTTGGCCCTGTAAGTCCCAAAGTCAAAGCTGTTATATTCCAGGTGGGCGGAGGAAGAAGGGTGTAATATAGTACCATCTTGGGTATTAACGGGGACTGTTCTATTTATTTATTATCCGTTTTGTGGTTCAATGAAGTTTTGCCACAGTGTTTTACCCACACCCTGTGTTGTCTGAGTGGTATTATGCCCATGGAAGATTCCGGGTCTTCACACCCTCGCCCTTCCCTGTGTAGTGATGTCCTGAGCAGCAGCTGCATCCCCCCTCTCCCCTGTGTAGTGGTGACCTGAGCAGCAGCTGCATCCCCCATCTCCCCTGTGTAGTGATGACCTGAGCAGCAGCTGCATCCCCCCTTTCCCCTGTGTAGTGATGACATGAGCAGCGGCTGCATCCCCCCTCTCCCCTGTGTAGTGGTGAATTGAGCAGCAGCTGCATCCCCCCTCTCCCCTGTGTAGTGATGACCTGAGCAGCAGCTGCATCCCCCCTCTGCCCTGTGTAGTGATGACCTGAGCAGCAGCTGCATCCCCCTTCTCCCCTCTGTAGTGATGACCTGAGCAGCAGCTGCATCCCCCGTCTCCCCTGTGTAGTGATGACCTGAGCAGCAGCTGCATCCCCCCTCTCCCCTGTGTAGTGATGACCTGAGCAGCAGCTGCATCCCCCCTCTCCCCTGTGTAGTGATGACCTGAGCAGCAGCTGCATGCCCCCTCTCCCCTGTGTAGTGATGACCTGAGCAGCAGCTGCATCTCCCCTCTCCTCTGTGTAGTGATGACCTGAGCAGCAGCTATATCCCCACTCTCCCCTGTGTAGTGATGTCCTGAGCAGCAGCTGCATCCCCCCTCTCCCCTGTGTAGTGATGACCTGAGCAGCAGCTGCATCCCCCCTCTCCCCTGTGTAGTGGTGACCTGAGCAGCAGCTGCATCCCCCCTCTCCCCTGTGTAGTGATGACCTGAGCAGCAGCTGCATCCCACCTCTCCCCTGTGTAGTGGTGACCTGAGCAGCAGCTGCATCCCCCCTTCTCCCCTGTGTAGTGATGACCTGAGCAGCAGCTGCATCCCCCCTCTCCGCTGTGTAGTGATGACCTGAGCAGCAGCTGCATCCCCTCCATCTCCCTGTGTAGTGATGACCTGAGCAGCAGCTGCATCCCCCCTCTCCTCTGTGTAGTGATGACCTGAGCAGCAGCTGCACCCGCCTCTCCCCTGTGTAGTGATGACTTGAGCAGCAGCTGCATCCTCTCCCTCTCCCCTGTGTAGTGGTGACCTGAGCAGCAGCTGCATCCCCCTCTCCCCTGTGTATTGATGACCTGAGCAGCAGCTGCATCCCCCCTCTCCCCTGTGTAGTGGTGACCTGAGCAGCAGCTGCATCCCCCTCTCCCCTGTGTATTGGTGACCTGAGCAGCAGCTGCATCCCCCTCTCTCCCCTGTGTAGTGATGACCTGAGCAGCAGCTGCATCCCCCCTCTCCCCTGTGTAGTGATGACCTGAGCAGCAGCAGCATCCCCCCTCTCCCCTGTGTAGTGATGGCCTGAGCAGCAGCTGCATCCCCCCTCTCCCCTGTGTAGTGATGACCTGAGCAGCAGCTGCATCCCCCCTCTCCCCTGTGTAGTGGTGACCGGAGCAGCAACCGCATCCCCCTCCTCTCCCCTGTGTAGTGGTGAGCTGAGCAGCAGCTGCATCCCCCCTCTCCCCTGTGTAGTGATGATCTGAGCAGCAGCTGCATCCCCCCTCTCCCCTGTGTAGTGATGACCTGAGCAGCAGCTGCATCCCCCCTCTCCCCTGTGTAGTGGTGACCTGAGGAGCAGCTGCATCACCCTCTCCCCTGTGTAGTGATGTCCTGAGCAGCAGCTGCATCTCCCCTCTCCCCTGTGTAGTGATGACCTGAGCAGCAGCTGCATCCCCCCTCTCCCCTGTGTAGTGATGACCTGAGCAGCAGCTGCATCCCCCCTCTCCCCTGTGTAGTGATGACCTGAGCAGCAGCTGCATCCTCTCCCTCTCCCCTGTGTAGTGATTACCTGAGCAGCACCTGCACCCCCCCTCTCCCCTGTGTAGTGGTGACCTGAGCAGCAGCTGCATCCTCCCTCTCCCCTGTGTAGTGATGACCTGACCAGCAGCTGCATCCCCCCTCTCCCCTGTGTAGTGATGACCTGAGCAGCAGCTGTATCCCCCCTCTCCCCTGTGTAGTGATGACCTGAGCAGCAGCTGCATCCCCCCTCTCCCCTGTGTAGTGATGACCTGAGCAGCAGCTGCATCCCTCCTCTCCCCTGTGTAGTGACGACCTGAGCAGCAGCTGCATCCACCCACACCCCTGTGTAATGATGACATGAGCAGCAGCTGCATCCCCCCTCTCCCCTGTGCAGTGGTGACCTGAGCAGTAGCTCCACCCCCCCTCTCCCCTGTGTAGTGGTGACCTGAGCAGCAGCTGCATCCCCCCTCTCCCCTATGTAGTGATGACCTGAGCATCAGCTGCATCCCCCCTCTCCTCTGTGTAGTGGTGACCTGAGCAGCAACTGCATCCCCCCTCTCCCCTGTGTAGTGATGACCTGAGCAGCAGCTGCATCCCCCCTCTCCCCGTGTAGTGATGACCTGAGCAGCAGCTGCATCCCCCCTCTCCCCTGTGTAGTAGTGACCTGAGCAGCAGCTGCATCCCCCCTCTCTCCTGTGTAGTGATGACCTGAGCAGCAGCTGCATCCCCGTCTCCCCTGTCTAGTGATGACCTGAGCAGCAGCTGCATCCCCCATCTCGCCTGCGTAGTGCTCACCTGAGCAGCAGCTGCATTCCCCCTCTCTCCTGTGTAGTGATGACCTGAGCAGCAGCTGCATCCCCGTCTACCCTGTGTAGTGATGACCTGAGCAGCAGCTGCATCCCCCCTCTCCCCTGTGTAGTGATGACCTGAGCAGCAGCTGCATCCCCACTCTCCCCTATGTAGTGATGACCTGAGCAGCAGCTGCATCCCCCCTCTCCCCTGTGTAGTGGTGACCTGAGCAGTAGCTGTATCCTCTCCCTCTCCCCTGTGTAGTGATGACCTGAGCAGCAGCTGCATCCTTCCTCTCCCCAGTGTAGTGGTGACCTGAGCAGCACCTGTATCCTCTCCCTCTCCCTTGTGTAGTGATGACCTGAGCAGCAGCTGCATCTCCCCTCTCCCCTGTGTAGTGATGACCTGAGCAGCAGCAGCATCCCCCCTCTCCCCTGTGTAGTGATGGCCTGAGCAGCAGCTGCATCCCCCCTCTCCCCTGTGTAGTGATGACCTGAGCAGCAGCTGCATCCCCCCTCTCCCCTGTGTAGTGGTGACCGGAGCAGCAACCGCATCCCCCTCCTCTCCCCTGTGTAGTGGTGAGCTGAGCAGCAGCTGCATCCCCCCTCTCCCCTGTGTAGTGATGATCTGAGCAGCAGCTGCATCCCCCCTCTCCCCTGTGTAGTGATGACGTGAGCAGCAGCTGTATCCCCCCTCTCCCCTGTGTAGTGGTGACCTGAGGAGCAGCTGCATCACCCTCTCCCCTGTGTAGTGATGTCCTGATCAGCAGCTGCATCTCCCCTCTCCCCTGTGTAGTGATGACCTGAGCAGCAGCTGCATCCCCCCTCTCCCCTGTGTAGTGATGACCTGAGCAGCAGCTGCATCCCCCCTCTCCCCTGTGTAGTGATGACCTGAGCAGCAGCTGCATCCTCTCCCTCTCCCCTGTGTAGTGATTACCTGAGCAGCACCTGCACCCCCCCTCTCCCCTGTGTAGTGGTGACCTGAGCAGCAGCTGCATCCTCCCTCTCCCCTGTGTAGTGATGACCTGAGCAGCAGCTGCATCCCCCCTCTCCCCTGTGTAGTGATGACCTGAGCAGCAGCTGCATCCCCCCTCTCCCCTGTGTAGTGATGACCTGAGCAGCAGCTGCATCCCCCCTCTCCCCTGTGTAGTGATGACCTGAGCAGCAGCTGCATCCCTCCTCTCCCCTGTGTAGTGACGACCTGAGCAGAAGCTGCATCCACCCACACCCCTGTGTAGTGATGACATGAGCAGCAGCTGCATCCCCCCTCTCCCCTGTGCAGTGGTGACCTGAGCAGTAGCTCCACCCCCCCTCTCCCCTGTGTAGTGGTGACCTGAGCAGCAGCTTCATCCCCCCTCTCCCCTATGTAGTGATGACCTGAGCATCAGCTGCATCCCCCCTCTCCTCTGTGTAGTGGTGACCTGAGCAGCAACTGCATCCCCCCTCTCCCCTGTGTAGTGATGACCTGAGCAGCAGCTGCATCCCCCCTGTCCCCGTGTAGTGATGACCTGAGCAGCAGCTGCATCCCCCCTCTCCCCTGTGTAGTAGTGACCTGAGCAGCAGCTGCATCCCCCCTCTCTCCTGTGTAGTGATGACCTGAGCAGCAGCTGCATCCCCGTCTCCCCTGTGTAGTGATGACCTGAGCAGCAGCTGCATCCCCCCTCTCCCCTGTGTAGTGATGACCTGAGCAGCAGCTGCATCCCCACTCTCCCCTATGTAGTGATGACCTGAGCAGCAGCTGCATCCCCCCTCTCCCCTGTGTAGTGGTGACCTGAGCAGTAGCTGTATCCTCTCCTTCTCCCCTGTGTAGTGATGACCTGAGCAGCAGCTGCATCCTTCCTCTCCCCAGTGTAGTGGTGACCTGAGCAGGAGCTGTATCCTCTCCCTCTCCCTTGTGTAGTGATGACCTGAGAAGCAGTTGTATCTCCCCTCTCCCCTGTGTAGTGATGACCTGTGCAGCAGTTGCATCCCCCCCTCTCCCCTGTGTAGTGATGACCTGAGCAGCAGCTGCATCCCCCTCTCCCCTGTATAGTGATGACCTGAGCAGCAGCTGCATCCCCCCCTCTCCCCTGTGTAGCGATGACCTGAGCAGCAGCTGCATCCCCCCTCTCCCCTGTATGGTGGTGACCTGAGCAGCAGCTGCATCCCCCCTCTCCCCTGTGTAGTGGTGACCTGAGCAGCAGCTGCATCACCCTCTACCCTGTGTAGTGATGACCTGAACAGCAGCTGCATCCCCCCTCTCCCCTGTGTAGTAATGACCTGAGCAGCAGCTGCATCCTCCCTCTCCCCTGTGTAGTGATGACCTGAGCAGCAGCTGCATCCCCCCTCTCCCCTGTGTAGTGGAGACCTGAGCAGCAGTGCATCCCCCCTCTCCCCTGTGTAGTGATGACCTGAGCATCAGCTGCATCCCCCCTCTCCCCTGTGTATTGATGACCTGAACAGCAGCTGCATCCCCCCTCTCCCCTGTGTAGTGATGACCTGAGCAGCAGCTGCATCCCCCCTCTCCCCTGTGTAGTGAAGACCTGAGCAGCAGCTGCATCCCCCTCTCCCCTGTGTAGTGATGACCTGAGCAGCAGCTGCATCCCCTCTCCCCTGTGTAGTGATGACCGGAGCAGCAGCTGCATCCCCCCTCTCCCCTGTGTAGTGATGACATGAGCAGAAGCTGCATCCCCCTTATCGCCTGTGTAGTCATGACCTGAGCAGCAGCTGCATCCCCCCTCTCCCCTGTGTACTGATGACCTGAACAGCAGCTGCATCCCCCCACTCCCCTGTGTAGTGATGACCTGAGCAGCAGCTGCATCCCCCCTCTACCCTGTGTAGTGATGACCTGAGCAGCAGCTGCATCCACCCTCTCCCTTGTGTAGTGATGACCTGAGCAGCAGCTGCATCCCCCCTCTCCCCTGTGTAGTGATGACCTGAGCAGCAGCTGCATCCCCCCTCTCCCCTGTGTAGTGATGACCTGAGCAGCAGCTGCATCCTCTCCCATGTGTAGTGATGACCTGAGCAGCACCTGCATCCCCCCTCTCCCCTGTGTAGAGATGACCTGAGCAGCAGCTGCATTCCGCCTCTCCCGTGTGTAGTGATGACCTGAGCAGCAGCTGCATCCCCCCTCTCCCCTGTGTAGTGATGACCTGAGCAGCATCTGCATCCCCCCTCTCCCCTGTGTAGTGATGACCTGAGCAGCAGCTGCATCCCCCTCTCCCCTGTGTAGTGATGACCTGAGCAGCAGCTGCATCCTCTCCCTCTCCCATGTGTAGTGATGACCTGAGCAGCACCTGCATCCCCCCTCTCCCCTGTGTAGAGATGACCTGAGCAGCAGCTGCATCCCCCATCTCCCCTGTGTAGTGATGACCTGAGCAGCAGCTGCATCCCCCATCTCCCCTGTGTAGTGATGACCTGAGCAGCACCTGCATCCCCCCTTTCCCCTGTGTAGTGGTGACCTGAGCAGCAGCTGCATCCCCCCTCTCCCCTGTGTAGTGATGACCTGAGCAGCAGCTGCATCCCCCCTCTCCCCTGTGTAGTGATGACCTGAGCAGCAGCTGCATCCCCCCCCCTCTCCCCTGTGTAGTGATGACCTGAGCAGCAGCTGCACCCCCCCTCTCCCTTGTGTAGTGATGACCTGAGCAGCAGCTGCATCCCCTCCATCTCCTTGTGTAGTGATGACCTGAGCAGCAGCTGCATCCCCCCTCTCCTCTGTGTAGTGATGACCTGAGCAGCAGCTGCACCCCCCTCTCCCCTGTGTAGTGATGACTTGAGCAGCAGCTGCATCCCCCTCTCCCCTGTGTAGTGGTGACCTGAGCAGCAGCTGCATCCCCCTCTCAACTGTGTAGTGGTGACCTGAGCAGCAGCTGCATCCCCCTCTCTCCCCTGTGTAGTGATGACCTGAGCAGCAGCTGCATCCCCCCTCTCCCCTGTGTAGTGATGACCTGAGCAGCAGCAGCATCCCCCCTCTCCCCTGTGTAGTGATGGCCTGAGCAGCAGCTGCATCCCCCCTCTCCCCTGTGTAGTGATGACCTGAGCAGCAGCTGCATCCCCCCTCTCCCCTGTGTAGTGGTGACCGGAGCAGCAACTGCATCCCCCTCCTCTCCCCTGTGTAGTGGTGAGCTGAGCAGCAGCTGCATCCCCCCTCTCCCCTGTGTAGTGATGATCTGAGCAGCAGCTGCAACCCCCTCTCCCCTGTGTAGTGATGACCTGAGCAGCAGCTGCATCCCCCCTCTCCCCTGTGTAGTGGTGACCTGAGGAGCAGCTGCATCACCCTCTCCCCTGTGTAGTGATGTCCTGAGCAGCAGCTGCATCTCCCCTCTCCCCTGTGTAGTGATGACCTGAGCAGCAGCTGCATCCCCCCTCTCTCCTGTGTAGTGATGACCTGAGCAGCAGCTGCATCCCCCCTCTCCCCTGTGTAGTGATGACCTGAGCAGCAGCTGCATCCTCTCCCTCTCCCCTGTGTAGTGATTTCCTGAGCAGCACCTGCACCCCCCCTCTCCCCTGTGTAGTGGTGACCTGAGCAGCAGCTGCATCCTCCCTCTCCCTTGTGTAGTGATGACCTGAGCATCAGCTGCATCCCCCCTCTCCCCTGTGTAGTGATGACCTGAGCAGCAGCTGCATCCCCCTTCTCCCCTGTGTAGTGATGACCTGAGCAGCAGCTGCATCCCCACTCTCCCCTGTGTAGTGATAGCCTGAGCAGCAGCTGCATCCCCCCTCTCCCCTGTGTAGTGATGACCTGAGCAGCAGCTGCATCCCTCCTCTCCCCTGTGTAGTGACGACCTGAGCAGCAGCTGCATCCACCCACTCCCCTGTGTAGTGATGACATGAGAAGCAGCTGCATCCCCCCTCTCTCCTGTGCAGTGGTGACCTGAGCAGCAGCTCCACCGCCACTCTCCCCTGTGTAGTGGTGACCTGAGCAGCAGCTGCATCCCCCCTCTCCCCTGTGTAGTGATGACCTGAGCATCAGCTGCATCCCCCCTCTCCTCTGTGTAGTGGTGACCTGAGCAGCAGCTGTATCCCCCCTCTCCCCTGTGTAGTGATGACCTGAGCAGCAGCTGCATCCCCCCTATCCCCTGTGTAGTGATGACCTGAGTAGCAGCTGCATCCCCCCTCTCCCCTGTGTAGTGGTGACCTGAGCAGCAGCTGCATCCCCTCCCTCTCCCCTGTGTAGTGATGACCTGAGCAGCAACTGCATCCCCCCTCTCCCCTGTGTAGTGATGACCTGAGCAGCAGCTGCATCCCCCCTCTCCCCATGTAGTGATGACCTGAGCAGCAGCTGCATCCCCCGTCTCCCCTGTGTTGTGGTGACCTGAGCAGCAGCTGCATCCCCCCTCTCTCCTGTGTAGTGATGACCTGAGCAGCAGCTGCATCCCCATCTCCCCTGTGTAGTGATGACCTGAGCAGCAGCTGCATCCCACCTCTCGTCTGCGTTGTGGTCACCTGAGCAGCAGCTGCATTCCCCTTCTTTCCTGTGTAGTGATGACCTGAGCAGCAGCTGCATCCCCCCTCTCCAATGTGTAGTGATGACCTGAGCAGCAGCTGCATCCCCCCTCTCCCCTGTGTAGTGGTGACCTGAACAGTAGCTGTATCCTCTCCCTCTCCCCTGTGTAGTGATGACCTGAGCAGCAGCTGCATCCTTCCTCTCCCCAGTGTAGTGGTGACCTGAGCAGCAGCTGTATCCTCTCCCTCTCCCCTGTGTAGTGATGACCTGAGAAGCAGCTGTATCTCCCCTCTCCCCTGTGTAGTGATGACCTGTGCAGCAGCTGCATCCCCCCCTCTCCCCTGTGTAGTGATGACCTGAGCAGCAGCTGCATCCCCCTCTCCCCTGTGTAGTGGTGACCTGAGCAGCAGCTGCATCACCCTCTCCCCTGAGTAGTGATGACCTGAACAGCAGCTGCATCCCCCCTCTCCCCTGTGTAGTGATGACCTGAGCAGCAGCTGCATCCTCCCTCTCCCCTGTGTAGTGATGACCTGAGCAGCAGCTGCATCCTCCCTCTCCCCTGTGTAGTGATGACCTGAGCAGCAGCTGCATCCCCCCTCTCCCCTCTGTAGTGATGACCTGAGCAGCAGCTGCATCCCCCCTCTCCCCTGTGTAGTGATGACCTGAGCAGCAGCTGCATCCCCCCTCTCCCCTGTGTGGTGATGACCTGAGCAGTAGCTGCATCCCCCCTCTCCCCTGTGTAGTGATGACCTGAGCAGCAGCTGCATCCCCCCTCTCCCCTGTGTAGTGATGACCTGAGCAGCAGCTGCATCCCCCCTCTCCCCTGTGTAGTGATGACCTGAGCAGCAGCTGCATCCCCCCTCTCCCCTGTGTAGTGGTGACCTGAGCAGCAGCTGCATCCCCCCTCTCTCCTGTGTAGTGATGACCTGAGCAGCAGCTGCATCCCCGTCTCCCCTATGTAGTGATGACCTGAGCAGCAGCTGCATCCCCCCTCTCCCCTGTGTAGTGGTGACCTGAGCAGCAGCTGCATCCCCCCTCTCTCCTGTGTAGTGATGACCTGAGCATCAGCTGCATCCCCGTCTCCCCTGTGTAGTGATGACCTGAGCAGCAGCTGCATCCCCCCTCTCCCCTGTGTAGTGATGACCTGAGCAGCAGCAGCATCCTCCCTCTCCGCTATGTAGTGATGACCTGAGTAGCAGCTGCATCCCCCCTCTCCCCTGTGTAGTGGTGACCTGAGCAGTATCAGTATCCTCTCCCTCTCCCCTGTGTAGTGATGACCTGAGCAGCAGCTGCATCCCCCCTCTCCACAGTGTTCTGGTCACCTGAGCAGCAGCTGCATCCCTCCTCTTCCCTGTGTAGTGGTGACCTGAGCAGCAGCTACATCCCCCCTCTCTCCTGTGTAGTGATGACCTGAGCAGCAGCTGCATCCCCGTCTCCCCTGTGTAGTAATGACCTGAGTAGCAGCTGCATCCCCCCTCTCCCCTGTGTAGTGTTGACCTGAGCAGTAGCTGTATCCTCTCCCTCTCCCCTGTGTAGTGATGACCTGAGCAGCAGCTGCATCCTTCCTCTCCCCAGCGTAGTGGTGACCTGAGCAGCAGCTGTATCCTCTCCCTCTCCCCTGTGTAGTGATGACCTGAGCAGCAGCAGCATCCCCCCTCTCCCATATGTATTGATGACCTGAGTAGCAGCTGCATCCCCCCTCTCCCCTGTGTAGTGGTGACCTGAGCAGCAGCTGCATCCCCCCTCTCTCCTGTGTAGTGATGACCTGAGCAGCAGCTGCATCCCCATCTCCCCTGTGTAGTGATGACCTGAGCAGCAGCTGCATCCCACCTCTCGTCTGCGTTGTGGTCACCTGAGCAGCAGCTGCATTCCCCTTCTTTCCTGTGTAGTGATGACCTGAGCAGCAGCTGCATCCCCCCTCTCCAATGTGTAGTGATGACCTGAGCAGCAGCTGCATCCCCCCTCTCCCCTGTGTAGTGGTGACCTGAACAGTAGCTGTATCCTCTCCCTCTCCCCTGTGTAGTGATGACCTGAGCAGCAGCTGCATCCTTCCTCTCCCCAGTGTAGTGGTGACCTGAGCAGCAGCTGTATCCTCTCCCTCTCCCCTGTGTAGTGATGACCTGAGAAGCAGCTGTATCTCCCCTCTCCCCTGTGTAGTGATGACCTGTGCAGCAGCTGCATCCCCCCCTCTCCCCTGTGTAGTGATGACCTGAGCAGCAGCTGCATCCCCCTCTCCCCTGTGTAGTGGTGACCTGAGCAGCAGCTGCATCACCCTCTCCCCTGAGTAGTGATGACCTGAACAGCAGCTGCATCCCCCCTCTCCCCTGTGTAGTGATGACCTGAGCAGCAGCTGCATCCTCCCTCTCCCCTGTGTAGTGATGACCTGAGCAGCAGCTGCATCCTCCCTCTCCCCTGTGTAGTGATGACCTGAGCAGCAGCTGCATCCCCCCTCTCCCCTCTGTAGTGATGACCTGAGCAGCAGCTGCATCCCCCCTCTCCCCTGTGTAGTGATGACCTGAGCAGCAGCTGCATCCCCCCTCTCCCCTGTGTAGTGATGACCTGAGCAGCAGCTGCATCCCCCCTCTCCCCTGTGTAGTGATGACCTGAGCAGCAGCTGCATCCCCCCTCTCCCCTGTGTAGTGATGACCTGAGCAGCAGCTGCATCCCCCCTCTCCCCTGTGTAGTGGTGACCTGAGCAGCAGCTGCATCCCCCCTCTCTCCTGTGTAGTGATGACCTGAGCAGCAGCTGCATCCCCGTCTCCCCTATGTAGTGATGACCTGAGCAGCAGCTGCATCCCCCCTCTCCCCTGTGTAGTGGTGACCTGAGCAGCAGCTGCATCCCCCCTCTCTCCTGTGTAGTGATGACCTGAGCATCAGCTGCATCCCCGTCTCCCCTGTGTAGTGATGACCTGAGCAGCAGCTGCATCCCCCCTCTCCCCTGTGTAGTGATGACCTGAGCAGCAGCAGCATCCTCCCTCTCCGCTATGTAGTGATGACCTGAGTAGCAGCTGCATCCCCCCTCTCCCCTGTGTAGTGGTGACCTGAGCAGTATCAGTATCCTCTCCCTCTCCCCTGTGTAGTGATGACCTGAGCAGCAGCTGCATCCCCCCTCTCCACAGTGTTCTGGTCACCTGAGCAGCAGCTGCATCCCTCCTCTTCCCTGTGTAGTGGTGACCTGAGCAGCAGCTACATCCCCCCTCTCTCCTGTGTAGTGATGACCTGAGCAGCAGCTGCATCCCCGTCTCCCCTGTGTAGTAATGACCTGAGTAGCAGCTGCATCCCCCCTCTCCCCTGTGTAGTGTTGACCTGAGCAGTAGCTGTATCCTCTCCCTCTCCCCTGTGTAGTGATGACCTGAGCAGCAGCAGCATCCCCCCTCTCCCATATGTATTGATGACCTGAGTAGCAGCTGCATCCCCCCTCTCCCCTGTGTAGTGGTGACCTGAGCAGTAGCTGTATCCTCTCCCTCTCCCCTGTGTAGTGATGACCTGAGCAGCAGCTGCATTCTTCCTCTCCCCAGCGTAGTGGTGACCTGAGCAGCAGCTGTATCCTCTCCCTCTCCCCTGTGTAGTGATGACCTGAGAAGCAGCTGTATCTCCCCTCTCCCCTGTGTAGTGATGACCTGTGCAGCAGCTGCACCCCCCCTCTCCCCTGTGTAGTGATGACCTGAGCAGCAGCTGCATCCCCCCTCTCCCCTGTGTAGTGGTGACCTGAGCAGTAGCTGTATCCTCTCCCTCTCCCCTGTGTAGTGATGACCTGAGCAGCAGCTGCATCCTTCCTCTCCCCAGCGTAGTGGTGACCTGAGCAGCAGCTGTATCCTCTCCCTCTCCCCTGTGTAGTGATGACCTGAGAAGCAGCTGTATCTCCCCTCTCCCCTGTGTAGTGATGACCTGTGCAGCAGCTGCATCCCCCCCTCTCCCCTGTGTAGTGATGACCTGAGCAGCAGCTGCATCCCCCCTCTCCCATGTGTAGTGATGACCTGAGCAGCAGCTGCATCCCCCCCTCTCCGCTGTGTAGTGATGACCTGAGCAGCAGCTGCATCCCCCCTCTCCCCTGTGTGGTGGTGACCTGAGCAGCACCTGCATCTCCTCTCTCCCCTGTGTAGTGGTGACCTGAGCAGCAGCTGCATCCCCCCTCCCCCCTGTGTAGTGATGACCTGAGCAGCAGCTGCATCCCCCCTCTCCCCTGTGTAGTGATGACCTGAGCAGCAGCTGCATCCTTCCTCTCCCCAGCGTAGTGGTGACCTGAGCAGCAGCTGTATCCTCTCCCTCTCCCCTGTGCAGTGATGACCTGAGCAGCAGCAGCATCCCCCCTCTCCCATATGTATTGATGACCTGAGTAGCAGCTGCATCCCCCCTCTCCCCTGTGTAGTGGTGACCTGAGCAGTAGCTGTATCCTCTCCCTCTCCCCTGTGTAGTGATGACATGAGCAGCAGCTGCATTCTTCCTCTCCCCAGCGTAGTGGTGACCTGAGCAGCAGCTGTATCCTCTCCCTCTCCCCTGTGTAGTGATGACCTGAGAAGCAGCTGTTTCTCCCCTCTCCCCTGTGTAGTGATGACCTGTGCAGCAGCTGCACCCCCCCTCTCCCCTGTGTAGTGATGACCTGAGCAGCAGCTGCATCCCCCCTCTCCCCTGTGTAGTGGTGACCTGAGCAGTAGCTGTATCCTCTCCCTCTCCCCTGTGTAGTGATGACCTGAGCAGCAGCTGCATCCTTCCTCTCCCCAGCGTAGTGGTGACCTGAGCAGCAGCTGTATCCTCTCCCTCTCCCCTGTGTAGTGATGACCTGAGAAGCAGCTGTATCTCCCCTCTCCCCTGTGTAGTGATGACCTGTGCAGCAGCTGCATCCCCCCCTTTCCCCTGTGTAGTGATGACCTGAGCAGCAGCTGCATCCCCCCTCTCCCCTGTGTAGTGATGACCTGAGCAGCAGTTGCATCCCCCCTCTCCCCTGTGTAGTGATGACCTGAGCAGCAGCTGCATCCCCCCTCTCCCCTGTGTGGTGGTGACCTGAGCAGCACCTGCATCCCCTCTCTCCCCTGTGTAGTGGTGACCTGAGCAGCAGCTGCATCCCCCCTCCCCCCTGTGTAGTGATGACCTGAGCAGCAGCTGCATCCCCCCTCTCCCCTGTGTAGTGATGACCTGAGCAGCAGCTGCATCCTCTCCCTCTCCCCTCTGTAGTGATGACCTGAGCAGCAGCTGCATCCTCCCTCTCCCCTGTGTAGTGATGACCTGAGCAGCAGCTGCATCCCCCCTCTCCCCAGTGTAGTGGTGACCTGAGCAGCAGCTGCATCCCCCCTCTTCCCTGTGTAGTGGTGACCTGAGCAGCAGCTGCATCCCCCCTCTCTCCTGTGTAGTGATGACCTGAGCAGCAGCTGCATCCCCGTCTCCCCTGTGTAGTGATGACCTGAGCAGCAGCTGCATCCCCCTCTCCCCTGTGTAGTGGTGACCTGAGCAGCAGCTGCATCCCCCCTCTCTCCTGTGTAGTGATGACCTGAGCAGCAGCTGCATCCCCGTCTCCCCTGTGTAGTGATGACCTGAGCAGCTGCATCCCCCCTCTCCCCTGTGTAGTGATGACCTGAGCAGCTGCATCCCCCCTCTCCCATATGTAGTGATGACCTGAGCAGCAGCTGCATCCCCCCTCCCCCCTGTGTAGTGATGACCTGAGCAGCAGCTGCATCCCCCCTCTCCCCTGTGTAGTGATGACCTGAGCAGTAGCTGCATCCTCTCCCTCTCCCCTCTGTAGTGATGACCTGAGCAGCAGCTGCATCCTCCCTCTCCCCTGTTTAGTGATGACCTGAGCAGCAGCTGCATCCTCCCTCTCCCCTGTGTAGTGATGACCTGAGCAGCAGCTGCATCCCCCCTCTCCCCTGGGTAGTGGTGACCTGAGCAGCAGCTGCATCCCCCCTCTCCCCTGTGTAGGGATGATCTGAGCATCAGCTGCATCCCCCCTCTCCCCTGTGTAGTGATGACCTGAACAGCAGCTGCATCCCCCTCTCCCCTGTGTAGCAATGACCTGAGCAGCAGCTGCATCCCCCCTCTCCCCTGTGTAGTGAAGACCTGAGCAGCAGCTGCATCCCCCTCTCCCCTGTGTAGTGATGACCTGAGCAGCAGCTGCATCCCCCCTCTCCCCTGTGTAGTGATGACCTGAGCAGAAGCTGCATCCCCCTCTCCACTGTGTAGTGATGACCTGAGCAGCAGCTGCATCTCCCCTCTCCCCTGTGTAGTGATGACCTGAGCAGCAGCTGCATCCAGCGTCACCCCTGTGTAGTGATGACCTGAGCAGCAGCTGCATCCACCCTCTCCCCAGTGTAGTGATGACCTGAGCAGCAGCTGCATCCCCCCCTCTCCCCTGTGTAGTGATGACCTGAGCAGCAGCTGCATCCCTCCTCTCTCCTGTGTAGTGATGACCTGAGCAGCAGCTACATCCCCCCTCTCCCCTGTGTAGTGATGACCTGAGCAACAGCTGCATCCCCCCTCTCCCCTGTGTAGTGATGACCTGAGCAGCAGCTGCATCCCCCCTCTCTCCTGTGTAGTGATGACCTGAGCAGCAGCTGCATCCCCCCTCTCCCCTGTGTAGTGATGACCTGAGCAGCAGCTGCATCTCCCCTCTCCCCTGTGTAGTGATGACCTGAGCAGCAGCTGCATCCCCCCTCTCCCCTGTGTAGTGGTGACCTGAGCAGCAGCTGCATCCCCCCTCTCCCCTGTGTAGTGGTGACCTGAGCAGCACCTGCATCCCCGCTCTCCACTGTGTACTGATGACCTGAGCAGCAGCTGCATCCCCCCTCTCCCCTGTGTAGTGGTGACCTGAGCAGCAGCTGCATCCCTCCCTCTCCCCTGTGTAGTGATGACCTGAGCAGCAGCTGCATCCCTCCTCTCTCCTGTGTAGTGATGACCTGAGCAGCAGCTGCATCCCCCCTCTCCCCTGTGTAGTGATGACCTGAGCAGCAGCTGCATCCCCCCTCTCCCCTGTGTAGTGATGACCTGAGCAGAAGCTGCATCCCCCTCTCCACTGTGTAGTGATGACCTGAGCAGCAGCTGCATCTCCCCTCTCCCCTGAGTAGTGATGACCTGAGCAGCAGCTGCATCCAGCGTCTCCCCTGTGTAGTGATGACCTGAGCAGCAGCTGCATCCCCCCTCTCCCCTGTGTAGTGATGACCTGAGCAGCAGCTGCATCCCCCCTCTCCCCTGCGTAGTGATGACCTGAGCAGCAGCTGCATCCCCCCTCTCCCCTGTGTAGTGATGACCTGAGCAGCAGCTGCATCCCCCTTATCGCCTGTGCAGTTATGACCTGAGCAGCAGCTGCATCCTCCCTCTCCCCTGTGTAGTGATGACCTGAGCAGCAGCTGCATCCCCCCTCTCCCTTGTGTAGTCATGACCTGAGCAGCAGCTGCATCCCCCCTCTCCCCTGTGTAGTGGTGACCTGAGCAGCAGCTGCATCACCCTCTCCCCTGTGTAGTGGTGTCCTGAGCAGCAGCTGCATCTCCCCTCTCCCCTGTGTATTGATGACCTGAGCAGCAGCTGCATCCCCCCTCTCCCCTGTGTAGTGATGACCTGAGCAGCAGCTGCATCCCCCCCTCTCCCCTGTGTAGTGATGACCTGAGCAGCAGCTGCATCCTCTCCCTCTCCCCTGTGTAGTGATGACCTGAGCAGCACCTGCATCCCCCCTCTCCCCTGTGTAGTGGTGACCTGAGCAGCAGCTGCATCCTCCCTCACCCCTGTGTAGTGATGACCTGAGCAGCAGCTGCATCCCCCCTCTGCTCTGTGTAGTGATGACCTGAGCAGCAGCTGCATCACCCCTCTCCCCTGTGTAATGATGACCTGAGCAGCAGCTGCATCCCCCCTCTCCTCTGTGTAGTGATGACCTGAGCAGCAGCTGCATCCCTCCTCTCTCCTGTGTAGTGATGACCTGAGCAGCAGCTGCATCCCCCCTCTCCCCTGTGTAGTGGTAACCTGAGCAGCAGCTGCATCCCCCCTCTCTCCTGTGTAATGATGACCTGAGCAGCAGCTGCATCCCCGTCTCCACTGTGCAGTGATGACCTGAGCAGCAGCTCCATCCCCCCTCTCCCCTGTGTAGTGGTGACCTGAGCAGCAGCTGCATCCCCCCTCTCTCCTGTGTAGTGATGACCTGAGCATCAGCTGCATCCCCGTCTCCCCTGTGTAGTGATGACCTGAGCAGCAGCTGCATCCCCCCTCTCCCCTGTGTAGTGATGACCTGAGCAGCAGCAGCATCCTCCTTCTCCCCTATGTAGTGATGACCTGAACAGCAGCTGCATCCCCCTCTCCCCTGTGTAGCAATGACCTGAGCAGCAGCTGCATCCCCCCTCTCCCCTGTGTAGTGAAGACCTGAGCAGCAGCTGCATCCCCCTCTCCCCTGTGTAGTGATGACCTGAGCAGCAGCTGCATCCCCCCTCTCCCCTGTGTAGTGGTGACCTGAGCAGCAGCTGCATCCCCCCTCTCCCCTGTGTAGTGATGACCTGAGCAGCAGCTGCATCCCCCCTCTCCCCTGTGTAGTGATGACCTGAGCAGCAGCTGCATCCCCCCTCTCCCCTGTGTAGTGGTGACCTGAGCAGCAGCTGCATCCCCCCTCTCCCCTGTGTAGTGGTGACCTGAGCAGCACCTGCATCCCCGCTCTCCACTGTGTACTGATGACCTGAGCAGCAGCTGCATCCCCCCTCTCCCCTGTGTAGTGGTGACCTGAGCAGCAGCTGCATCCCCCCTCTCCCCAGTGTAGTGATGACCTGAGCAGCAGCTGCATCCCCCCCTCTCCCCTGTGTAGTGATGACCTGAGCAGCAGCTGCATCCCTCCTCTCTCCTGTGTAGTGATGACCTGAGCAGCAGCTGCATCCCCCCTCTCCCCTGTGTAGTGATGACCTGAGCAGCAGCTGCATCCCCCCTCTCCCCTGTGTAGTGATGACCTGAGCAGAAGCTGCATCCCCCTCTCCACTGTGTAGTGATGACCTGAGCAGCAGCTGCATCTCCCCTCTCCCCTGTGTAGTAATGACCTGAGCAGCAGCTGCATCCCCCCTCTCCCCTGTGTAGTGATGACCTGAGCAGCAGCTGCATCCCCCCTCTCCCCTGCGTAGTGATGACCTGAGCAGCAGCTGCATCCCCCTCTCCCCTGTGTAGTGATGACCTGAGCAGCAGCTGCATCCCCCTTATCGCCTGTGCAGTTATGACCTGAGCAGCAGCTGCATCCTCCCTCTCCCCTGTGTAGTGATGACCTGAGCAGCAGCTGCATCCCCCCTCTCCTTTGTGTAGTCATGACCTGAGCAGCAGCTGCATCCCCCCTCTCCCCTGTGTAGTGGTGACCTGAGCAGCAGCTGTATCACCCTCTCCCCTGTGTAGTGGTGTCCTGAGCAGCAGCTGCATCTCCCCTCTCCCCTGTGTATTGATGACCTGAGCAGCAGCTGCATCCCCCCTCTCCCCTGTGTAGTGATGACCTGAGCAGCAGCTGCATCCCCCCTCTCCCCTGTGTAGTGATGACCTGAGCAGCAGCTGCATCCTCTCCCTCTCCCCTGTGTAGTGATGACCTGAGCAGCACCTGCATACCCCCTCTCCCCTGTGTAGTGGTGACCTGAGCAGCAGCTGCATCCCCTCTCTCCCCTGTGTAGTGATGACCTGAGCAGCAGCTGCATCCCTCCTCTCTCCTGTGTAGTGATGACCTGAGCAGCAGCTGCATCCCCCCTCTCCCCTGTGTAGTGATGACCTGAGCAGCAGCTGCATCCCCCCTCTCCCCTGTGTAGTGATGACCTAAGCAGCAGCTGCATCCCCCCTCTCCCCTGTGTAGTGATGTCCTGAGCAGCAGCTGCATCCCCCCTCTCCCCTGTGCAGTGGTGACCTGAGCAGCAGCTCCATCCCCGCTCTCCCCTGTGTAGTGGTGACCTGAGCAGCAGCTGCATCCCCCCTCTCCCCTGTGTAGTGATGACCTGAGCAGCAGCTGCATCCCCCCTCTCCCCTGTGTAGTGGTGACCTGAGCAGCAGCTGCATCCCCTCCCTCTCCCCTGTGTAGTGATGACCTGAGCAGCAACTGCATCCCCCCTCTCCTCTGTGTAGTGATGACCTGAGCAGCAGCTGCATCCCCCCTCTCCCCGTGTAGTGATGACCTGAGCAGCAGCTGCATCCCCCCTCTCCCCTGTGTAGTGGTAACCTGAGCAGCAGCTGCATCCCCCCTCTCTCCTGTGTAATGATGACCTGAGCAGCAGCTGCATCCCCGTCTCCACTGTGCAGTGATGACCTGAGCAGCAGCTGCATCCCCCCTCTCCCCTGTGTAGTGGTGACCTGAGCAGCAGCTGCATCCCCCCTCTCTCCTGTGTAGTGATGACCTGAGCATCAGCTGCATCCCCGTCTCCCCTGTGTAGTGATGACCTGAGCAGCAGCTGCATCCCCCCTCTCCCCTGTGTAGTGATGAAGTGAGCAGCAGCAGCATCCTCCCTCTCCCCTATGTAGTGATGACCTGAGTATCAGCTGCATCCCCCCTCTCCCCTGTGTAGTGGTGACCTGAGCAGTAGCAGTATCCTCTCCCTCTCCCCTGTGTAGTGATGACCTGAGCAGCAGCTGCATCCCCCCTCTCCCCAGTGTAGTGGTGACCTGAGCAGCAGGTGCATCCCCCCTCTTCCCTGTGTAGTGGTGACCTGAGCAGCAGCTGCATCCCCCCTCTCTCCTGTGTAGTGATGACCTGAGCAGCAGCTGCATCCCCGTCTCCCCTGTGTAGTGATGACCTGAGCAGCAGCTGCATCTCCCCTCTCCCCTGTGTAGTGGTGACCTGAGCAGCAGCTGCATCCCCCCTCTCTCCTGTGTAGTGATGACCTGAGCAGCAGCTGCATCCCCATCTCCCCTGTGTAGTGATGACCTGAGCAGCTGCATCCCCCCTCTCCCCTGTGTAGTGATGACCTGAGCAGCAGCAGCATCCCCCCTCTCCCATGTGTAGTGATGACCTGAGCAGGAGCTGCATCCTTCCTCTCCCCAGCGTAGTGGTGACCTGAGCAGCAGCTGTATCGTCTCCCTCTCCCCTGTGTAGTGATGACCTGAGAAGCAGCGGTATCTCCCCTCTCCCCTGTGTAGTGATGACCTGTGCAGCAGCTGCATCCCCCCCTCTCCCCTGTGTAGTGATGACCTGAGCAGCAGCTGCATCCCCCCTCTCCCCTGTGTAGTGATGACCTGAACAGCAGCTGCATCCCCCCTCTCCCCTGTGTAGTGATGACCTGAGCAGCAGCTGCATCCCCCTCTCCACTGTGTAGTGATGACCTGAGCAGCAGCTGCATCTCCCCTCTCCCCTGTGTAGTGATGACCTGAGCAGCAGCTGCATCCAGCGTCTCCCCTGTGTAGTGATGACCTGAGCAGCAGCTGCATCCCCCCTCTCCCCTGTGTAGTCATGACCTGAGCAGCAGCTGCATCCCCCCTCTCCCCTGCGTAGTGATGACCTGAGCAGCAGCTGCATCCCCCCTCTCCCCTTTGTAGTGATGACCTGAGCAGCAGCTGCATCCCCCTTTTCGCCTGTGCAGTTATGACCTGAGCAGCAGCTGCATCCCCCTTCTCCCCTGTGTAGTGATGACCTGAGCAGCAGCTGCATCCCCCTTATCGCCTGTGCAGTTATGACCTGAGCAGCAGCTGCATCCCCCCTCTCCCCTGTGTAGTGATGACCTGAGCAGCAGCTGCATCCCTCCTCTCTCCTGTGTAGTGATGACCTGAGCAGCAGCTGCATCCCCCCTCTCCCCTGTGTAGTGATGACCTGAGCAGCAGCTGCATCCCCCCTCTCCCCTGTGTAGTGATGACCTGAGCAGCAGCTGCATCCCCCCTCTCCCCTGTGTAGTGATGTCCTGAGCAGCAGCTGCATCCCCCCTCTCCCCTGTGCAGTGGTGACCTGAGCAGCAGCTCCATCCCCGCTCTCCCCTGTGTAGTGGTGACCTGAGCAGCAGCTGCATCACCCCTCTCCCCTGTGTAGTGATGACCTGAGCAGCAGCTGCATCCCCCCTCTACCCTGTGTAGTGGTGACCTGAGCAGCAGCTGCATCCCCTCCCTCTCCCCTGTGTAGTGATGACCTGAGCAGCAGCTGCATCCCCGTCTCCCCTGTGTAGTGATGACCTGAGCAGCTGCATCCCCCCTCTCCCCTGTGTAGTGATGACCTGAGCAGCAGCAGCATCCCCCCTCTCCCATGTGTAGTGATGACCTGAGCAGCAGCTGCATCCTTCCTCTCCCCAGCGTAGTGGTGACCTGAGCAGCAGCTGTATCCTCTCCCTCTCCCCTGTGTAGTGATGACCTGAGAAGCAGCGGTATCTCCCCTCTCCCCTGTGTAGTGATGACCTGTGCAGCAGCTGCATCCCCCCCTCTCCCCTGTGTAGTGATGACCTGAGCAGCAGCTGCATCCCCCCTCTCCCCTGTGTAGTGATGACCTGAGCAGCAGCTGCATCCCCCCCTCTCCCCTGTGTAGTGATGACCTGAGCAGCAGCTGCATCCCCCCTCTCCCCTGTGTGGTGGTGACCTGAGCAGCAGCTGCATCCCCTCTCTCCCCTGTGTAGTGGTGACCTGAGCAGCAGCTGCATCCCCCCTCTCCCCTGTGTAGTGATGACCTGAGCAGCAGCTGCATCCCCCCCTCTCCCCTGTGTAGTGATGACCTGAGCAGCAGCTGCATCCCCTCTCTCCCCTGTGTAGTGGTGACCTGAGCAGCAGCTGCATCCCCCCTCCCCCCTGTGTAGTGATGACCTGAGCAGCAGCTGCATCCCCCCTCTCCCCTGTGTAGTGAAGACCTGAGCAGCAGCTGCATCTCCCTCTCCCCTGTGTAGTGATGACCTGAGCAGCAGCTGCATCCCCCTCTCCCCTGTGTAGTGATGACTTGAGCAGCAGCTGCATCCCCCCTCTCCCCTGTGTAGTGATGACCTGAGTAGCAGCTGTATCCCCCCTCTCCCATATGTAGTGATGACCTGAGTAGCAGCTGCATCCCCCCTCTCCCATATGTAGTGATGACCTGAGTAGCAGCTGCATCCCCCCTCTCCCCTGTGTAGTGGTGACCTGAGCAGTAGCTGTATCCTCTCCCTCTCCCCTGTGTAGTGATGACCTGAGCAGCAGCTGCATCCTTCCTTTCCCCAGCGTAGTAGAGACCTGAGCAGCAGCTGTATCCTCTCCCTCTCCCCTGTGTAGTGATGACCTGAGAAGCACCTGCATCCCCCCCTCTCCCCTGTGTAGTGATGACCTGAGCAGCACCTGCATCCCCCCTCTCCCCTGTGTAGTGATGACCTGAGCAGCAGCTGCATCCCCCCCTCTCCCCTGTGTAGTGATGACCTGAGCAGCAGCTGCATCCCCCCTCTCCCCTGTGTGGTGGTGACCTGAGCAGCAGCTGCATCCCCTCTCTCCCCTGTGTAGTGGTGACCTGAGCAGCAGCTGCATCCCCCTCCCCCCTGTGTAGTGATGACATGAGCAGCAGCTGCATCCCCCCTCTCCCCTGTGTAGTGATGACCTGAGCAGCAGCTGCATCCTCTCCCTCTCCCCTCTGTAGTGATGACCTGAGCAGCAGCTGCATCCTCCCTCTCCCCTGTGTAGTGATGACCTGAGCAGCAGCTGCATCCTCCCTCTCCCCTGTGTAGTGATGACCCGAGCAGCAGCTGCATCCCCCCTCTCCCCTGTGCAGTGGTGACCTGAGCAGCAGCTCCATCCCCGCTCTCCCCTGTGTAGTGGTGACCTGAGCAGCAGCTGCATCCCCCCTCTCCCCTGTGTAGTGATGACCTGAGCAGCAGCTGCATCCCCCCTCTCCCCTGTGTAGTGGTGACCTGAGCAGCAGCTGCATCCCCCCTCTCCTCTGTGTAGAGATGACCTGAGCAGTAGCTGCATCCCCCCTCTCCCCGTGTAGTGATGACCTGAGAAGCAGCTGCATCCCCCCTCTCCCCTGTGTAGTGGTAACCTGAGCAGCAGCTGCATCCCCCCTCTCTCCTGTGTAATGATGACCTGAGCAGCAGCTGCATCCCCGTCTCCACTGTGCAGTGATGACCTGAGCAGCAGCTGCATCCCCCCTCTCCCCTGTGTAGTGGTGACCTGAGCAGCAGCTGCATCCCCCCTCTCTCCTGTGTAGTGATGACCTGAGCATCAGCTGCATCCCCGTCTCCCCTGTGTAGTGATGACCTGAGCAGCAGCTGCATCCCCCCTCTCCCCTGTGTAGTGATGACCTGAGCAGCAGCAGCAGCATCCTCCCTCTCCCCTATGTAGTGATGACCTGAGTAGCAGCTGCATCCCCCCTCTCCCCTGTGTAGTGGTGACCTGAGCAGTAGCAGTATCCTCTCCCTCTCCCCTGTGTAGTGATGACCTGAGCAGCAGCTGCATCCCCCCTCTCCCCTGTGTAGTGGTAACCTGAGCAGCAGCTGCATCCCCCCTCTCTCCTGTGTAATGATGACCTGAGCAGCAGCTGCATCCCCGTCTCCACTGTGCAGTGATGACCTGAGCAGCAGCTGCATCCCCCCTCTCCCCTGTGTAGTGGTGACCTGAGCAGTAGCAGTATCCTCTCCCTCTCCCCTGTGTAGTGATGACCTGAGCATCAGCTGCATCCCCGTCTCCCCTGTGTAGTGATGACCTGAGCAGCAGCTGCATCCCCCCTCTCCCCTGTGTAGTGATGACCTGAGCAGCAGCAGCAGCATCCTCCCTCTCCCCTATGTAGTGATGACCTGAGTAGCAGCTGCATCCCCCCTCTCCCCTGTGTAGTGGTGACCTGAGCAGTAGCAGTATCCTCTCCCTCTCCCCTGTGTAGTGATGACCTGAGCAGCAGCTGCATCCCCCCTCTCCCCAGTGTAGTGGTGACCTGAGCAGCAGGTGCATCCCCCCTCTTCCCTGTGTAGTGGTAACCTGAGCAGCAGCTGCATCCCCCCTCTCTCCTGTGTAGTGATGACCTGAGCAGCAGCTGCATCCCCGTCTCCCCTGTGTAGTGATGACCTGAGCAGCAGCTGCATCTCCCCTCTCCCCTGTGTAGTGGTGACCTGAGCAGCAGCTGCATCCCCCCTCTCTCCTGTGTAGTGATGACCTGAGCAGCAGCTGCATCCCCGTCTCCCCTGTGTAGTGATGACCTGAGCAGCTGCATCCCCCCTCTCCCCTGTGTAGTGATGACCTGAGCAGCAGCAGCATCCCCCCTCTCCCATGTGTAGTGATGACCTGAGCAGCAGCTGCATCCTTCCTCTCCCCAGCGTAGTGGTGACCTGAGCAGCAGCTGTATCGTCTCCCTCTCCCCTGTGTAGTGATGACCTGAGAAGCAGCGGTATCTCCCCTCTCCCCTGTGTAGTGATGACCTGTGCAGCAGCTGCATCCCCCCCTCTCCCCTGTGTAGTGATGACCTGAGCAGCAGCTGCATCCCCCCTCTCCCCTGTGTAGTGATGACCTGAGCAGCAGCTGCATCCCCCCTCTCCCCTGTGTAGTGATGACCTGAGTAGCAGCTCCATCCCCCTCTCCACTGTGTAGTGATGACCTGAGCAGCAGCTGCATCTCCCCTCTCCCCTGTGTAGTGATGACCTGAGCAGCAGCTGCATCCAGCGTCTCCCCTGTGTAGTGATGACCTGAGCAGCAGCTGCATCCCCCTTTTCGCCTGTGCAGTTATGACCTGAGCAGCAGCTGCATCCCCCTTCTCCCCTGTGTAGTGATGACCTGAGCAGCAGCTGCATCCCCCTTATCGCCTGTGCAGTTATGACCTGAGCAGCAGCTGCATCCCCCCTCTCCCCTGTGTAGTGATGACCTGAGCAGCAGCTGCATCCCTCCTCTCTCCTGTGTAGTGATGACCTGAGCAGAAGCTGCATCCCCCCTCTCCCCTGTGTAGTGGAGACCTGAGCAGCAGCTGCATCCCCCCTCTCCCCTGTGTAGTGATGACCTGAGCAGCAGCTGCATCCCCCCTCTCCCCTGTGTAGTGATGACCTGAGCAGAAGCTGCATCCCCCCTCTCCCCTGTGTAGTGGAGACCTGAGCAGCAGCTGCATCCCCCCTCTCCCCTGTGTAGTGATGACCTGAGCAGCAGCTGCATCCCCCCTCTCCCCTGTGTAGTGATGTCCTGAGCAGCAGCTGCATCCTCCCTCTCCCCTGTGCAGTGGTGACCTGAGCAGCAGCTCCATCCCCGCTCTCCCCTGTGTAGTGGTGACCTGAGCAGCAGCTGCATCCCCCCTCTCCCCTGTGTAGTGATGACCTGAGCAGCAGCTGCATCCCCCCTCTACCCTGTGTAGTGGTGACCTGAGCAGCAGCTGCATCCCCTCCCTCTCCCCTGTGTAGTGATGACCTGAGCAGCAGCAGCATCCCCCCTCTCCCATGTGTAGTGATGACCTGAGCAGCAGCTGCATCCTTCCTCTCCCCAGCGTAGTGGTGACCTGAGCAGCAGCTGTATCCTCTCCCTCTCCCCTGTGTAGTGATGACCTGAGAAGCAGCGGTATCTCCCCTCTCCCCTGTGTAGTGATGACCTGTGCAGCAGCTGCATCCCCCCCTCTCCCCTGTGTAGTGATGACCTGAGCAGCAGCTGCATCCCCCCTCTCCCCTGTGTAGTGATGACCTGAGCAGCAGCTGCATCCCCCCCTCTCCCCTGTGTAGTGATGACCTGAGCAGCAGCTGCATCCCCCCTCTCCCCTGTGTGGTGGTGACCTGAGCAGCAGCTGCATCCCCTCTCTCCCCTGTGTAGTGGTGACCTGAGCAGCAGCTGCATCCCCCCTCTCCCCTGTGTAGTGATGACCTGAGCAGCAGCTGCATCCCCCCCTCTCCCCTGTGTAGTGATGACCTGAGCAGCAGCTGCATCCCCTCTCTCCCCTGTGTAGTGGTGACCTGAGCAGCAGCTGCATCCCCCTTCTCCCCTGTGTAGTGATGACCTGAGCAGCAGCTGCATCCCCCTTATCGCCTGTGCAGTTATGACCTGAGCAGCAGCTGCATCCCCCCTCTCCCCTGTGTAGTGATGACCTGAGCAGCAGCTGCATCCCTCCTCTCTCCTGTGTAGTCATGACCTGAGCAGCAGCTGCATCCCCCCTCTCCCCTGTGTAGTGATGACCTGAGCAGCAGCTGCATCCCCCCTCTCCCCTGTGTAGTGATGACCTGAGCAGCAGCTGCATCCCCCCTCTCCCCTGTGTAGTGATGTCCTGAGCAGCAGCTGCATCCCCCCTCTCCCCTGTGCAGTGGTGACCTGAGCAGCAGCTCCATCCCCGCTCTCCCCTGTGTAGTGGTGACCTGAGCAGCAGCTGCATCACCCCTCTCCCCTGTGTAGTGATGACCTGAGCAGCAGCTGCATCCCCCCTCTCCCCTGTGTAGTGGTGACCTGAGCAGCAGCTGCATCCCCTCCCTCTCCCCTGTGTAGTGATGACCTGAGCAGCAACTGCATCCTCCCTCTCCCCTGTGTAGTGATGACCTGAGCAGCAGCTGCATCCCCCCTCTCCCCTGTGTAGTGATGACCTGAGCAGCAACTGCATCCCCCCACTCCCCTGTGTAGTGATGAACTGAGCAGCTGCTGCATCCCCCCTCTCCCCTGTGTAGTGATGACCTGAGCAGCAGCTGCATCCCCCCTCTCCCCTGTGTAGTGATGACCTGAGCAGCAGCAGCATCCTCCCTCTCCCCTATGTAGTGATGACCTGAGTAGCAGCTGCATCCCCCCTCAACCCTGTGTAGTGGTGACTTGAGCAGCAGCTGCATCCCCCCTCTCTCCTGCGCAGTGATGACCTGAGCAGCAGCTGCATCCCCGTCTCCCCTGTGTAGTGATGACCTGAGCAGCTGCATCCCCCCTCTCCCCTGTGTAGTGATGATCTGAGTAGCAGCTGCATCCCCCCTCTCCCATATGTAGTGATGACCTGAGTAGCAGCTTCCTTCCCACTCTCCCCTGTGTAGTGATGACCTGAGTAGCAGCTGCATCCCCCCTCTCCCATATGTAGTGATGACCTGAGTAGCAGCTGCATCCCCCCTCTCCCATATGTAGTGATGACCTGAGTAGCAGCTGCATCCCCCCTCTCCCCTGTGTAGTGGTGACCTGAGCAGTAGCTGTATCCTCTCCCTCTCCCCTGTGTAGTGATGACCTGAGCAGCAGCTGCATCCTTCCTTTCCCCAGCGTAGTGGTGACCTGAGCAGCAGCTGTATCCTCTCCCTCTCCCCTGTGTAGTGATGACCTGAGAAGCAGCTGTATCTCCCCTCTCCCCTGTGTAGTGATGACCTGTGCAGCACCTGCATCCCCCCCTCTCCCCTGTGTAGTGATGACCTGAGCAGCAGCTGCATCCCCCCTCTCCCCTGTGTAGTGATGACCTGAGCAGCAGCTGCATCCCCCCCTCTCCCCTGTGTAGTGATGACCTGAGCAGCAGCTGCATCCCCCCTCTCCCCTGTGTGGTGGTGACCTGAGCAGCAGCTGCATCCCCTCTCTCCCCTGTGTAGTGGTGACCTGAGCAGCAGCTGCATCCCCCTCCCCCCTGTGTAGTGATGACATGAGCAGCAGCTGCTTCCCCCCT
The DNA here is from genome assembly GCF_046119375.1 of Phyllobates terribilis. Taxonomy (NCBI): domain Eukaryota; kingdom Metazoa; phylum Chordata; class Amphibia; order Anura; family Dendrobatidae; genus Phyllobates; species Phyllobates terribilis. Next base: position 393,861,413 of record NW_027362768.1, on the reverse strand, counting down.
CTCCCCTGTGTAGTGATGACCTGAGCAGCAGCTGCATCCTCTCCCTCTCCCCTCTGTAGTGATGACCTGAGCAGCAGCTGCATCCTCCCTCTCCCCTGTGTAGTGATGACCTGAGCAGCAGCTGCATCCTCCCTCTCCCCTGTGTAGTGATGACCCGAGCAGCAGCTGCATCCCCCCTCTCCCCTGTGCAGTGGTGACCTGAGCAGCAGCTCCATCCCCGCTCTCCCCTGTGTAGTGGTGACCTGAGCAGCAGCTGCATCCCCCCTCTCCCCTGTGTAGTGATGACCTGAGCAGCAGCTGCATCCCCCCTCTCCCCTGTGTAGTGGTGACCTGAGCAGCAGCTGCATCCCCTCCCTCTCCCCTGTGTAGTGATGGCCTGAGCAGCAACTGCATCCCCCCTCTCCTCTGTGTAGTGATGACCTGAGCAGCAGCTGCATCCCCCCTCTCCCCGTGTAGTGATGACCTGAGCAGCAGCTGCATCCCCCCTCTCCCCTGTGTAGTGGTAACCTGGGCAGCAGCTGCATCCCCCCTCTCTCCTGTGTAATGATGACCTGAGCTGCAGCTGCATCCCCGTCTCCACTGTGCAGTGATGACCTGAGCAGCAGCTGCATCCCCCCTCTCCCCTGTGTAGTGGTGACCTGAGCAGCAGCTGCATCCCCCCTCTCTCCTGTGTAGTGATGACCTGAGCATCAGCTGCATCCCCGTCTCCCCTGTGTAGTGATGACCTGAGCAGCAGCTGCATCCCCCCTCTCCCCTGTGTAGTGATGACCTGAGCAGCAGCAGCATCCTCCCTCTCCCCTATGTAGTGATGACCTGAGTAGCAGCTGCATCCCCCCTCTCCCCTGTGTAGTGGTGACCTGAGCAGTAGCAGTATCCTCTCCCTCTCCCCTGTGTAGTGATGACCTGAGCAGCAGCTGCATCCCCCCTCTCCCCAGTGTAGTGGTGACCTGAGCAGCAGGTGCATCCCCCCTCTTCCCTGGGTAGTGGTGACCTGAGCAGCAGCTGCATCCCCCCTCTCTCCTGTGTAGTGATGACCTGAGCAGCAGCTGCATCCCCGTCTCCCCTGTGTAGTGATGACCTGAGCAGCAGCTGCATCTCCCCTCTCCCCTGTGTAGTGGTGACCTGAGCAGCAGCTGCATCCCCCCTCTCTCCTGTGTAGTGATGACCTGAGCAGCAGCTGCATCCCCGTCTCCCCTGTGTAGTGATGACCTGAGCAGCTGCATCCCCCCTCTCCCCTGTGTAGTGATGACCTGAGCAGCAGCAGCATCCCCCCTCTCCCATGTGTAGTGATGACCTGAGCAGCAGCTGCATCCTTCCTCTCCCCAGCGTAGTGGTGACCTGAGCAGCAGCTGTATCGTCTCCCTCTCCCCTGTGTAGTGATGACCTGAGAAGCAGCGGTATCTCCCCTCTCCCCTGTGTAGTGATGACCTGTGCAGCAGCTGCATCCCCCCCTCTCCCCTGTGTAGTGATGACCTGAGCAGCAGCTGCATCCCCCCTCTCCCCTGTGTAGTGATGACCTGAGCAGCAGCTGCATCCCCCCTCTCCCCTGTGTAGTGATGACCTGAGCAGCAGCTGCATCCCCCTCTCCACTGTGTAGTGATGACCTGAGCAGCAGCTGCATCTCCCCTCTCCCCTGTGTAGTGATGACCTGAGCAGCAGCTGCATCCAGCGTCTCCCCTGTGTAGTGATGACCTGAGCAGCAGCTGCATCCCCCCTCTCCCCTGTGTAGTCATGACCTGAGCAGCAGCTGCATCCCCCCTCTCCCCTGCGTAGTGATGACCTGAGCAGCAGCTGCATCCCCCCTCTCCCCTGTGTAGTGATGACCTGAGCAGCAGCTGCATCCCCCTTTTCGCCTGTGCAGTTATGACCTGAGCAGCAGCTGCATCCCCCTTCTCCCCTGTGTTGTGATGACCTGAGCAGCAGCTGCATCCCCCTTATCGCCTGTGCAGTTATGACCTGAGCAGCAGCTGCATCCCCCCTCTCCCCTGTGTAGTGATGACCTGAGCAGCAGCTGCATCCCTCCTCTCTCCTGTATAGTGATGACCTGAGCAGCAGCTGCATCCCCCCTCTCCCCTGTGTAGTGATGACCTGAGCAGCAGCTGCATCCCCCCTCTCCCCTGTGTAGTGATGACCTGAGCAGCAGCTGCATCCCCCCTCTCCCCTGGGTAGTGATGTCCTGAGCAGCAGCTGCATCCCCCCTCTCCCCTGTGCAGTGGTGACCTGAGCAGCAGCTCCATCCCTGCTCTCCCCTGTGTAGTGGTGACCTGAGCAGCAGCTGCATCCCCCCTCTCCCCTGTGTGGTGGTGACCTGAGCAGCAGCTGCATCCCCTCTCTCCCCTGTGTAGTGGTGACCTGAGCAGCAGCTGCATCCCCCTCCCCCCTGTGTAGTGATGACATGAGCAGCAGCTGCTTCCCCCCTCTCCCCTGTGTAGTGATGACCTGAGCAGCAGCTGCATCCTCTCCCTCTCCCCTCTGTAGTGATGACCTGAGCAGCAGCTGCATCCTCCCTCTCCCCTGTGTAGTGATGACCTGAGCAGCAGCTGCATCCTCCCTCTCCCCTGTGTAGTGATGACCCGAGCAGCAGCTGCATCCCCCCTCTCCCCTGTGCAGTGGTGACCTGAGCAGCAGCTCCATCCCCGCTCTCCCCTGTGTAGTGGTGACCTGAGCAGCAGCTGCATCCCCCCTCTCCCCTGTGTAGTGATGACCTGAGCAGCAGCTGCATCCCCCCTCTCCCCTGTGTAGTGGTGACCTGAGCAGCAGCTGCATCCCCTCCCTCTCCCCTGTGTAGTGATGGCCTGAGCAGCAACTGCATCCCCCCTCTCCTCTGTGTAGTGATGACCTGAGCAGCAGCTGCATCCCCCCTCTCCCCGTGTAGTGATGACCTGAGCAGCAGCTGCATCCCCCCTCTCCCCTGTGTAGTGGTAACCTGAGCAGCAGCTGCATCCCCCCTCTCTCCTGTGTAATGATGACCTGAGCTGCAGCTGCATCCCCGTCTCCACTGTGCAGTGATGACCTGAGCAGCAGCTGCATCCCCCCTCTCCCCTGTGTAGTGGTGACCTGAGCAGCAGCTGCATCCCCCCTCTCTCCTGTGTAGTGATGACCTGAGCATCAGCTGCATCCCCGTCTCCCCTGTGTAGTGATGACCTGAGCAGCAGCTGCATCCCCCCTCTCCCCTGTGTAGTGATGACCTGAGCAGCAGCAGCATCCTCCCTCTCCCCTATGTAGTGATGACCTGAGTAGCAGCTGCATCCCCCCTCTCCCCTGTGTAGTGGTGACCTGAGCAGTAGCAGTATCCTCTCCCTCTCCCCTGTGTAGTGATGTCCTGAGCAGCAGCTGCATCCCCCCTCTCCCCTGTGCAGTGGTGACCTGAGCAGCAGCTCCATCCCCGCTCTCCCCTGTGTAGTGGTGACCTGAGCAGCAGCTGCATCACCCCTCTCCCCTGTGTAGTGATGACCTGAGCAGCAGCTGCATCCCCCCTCTCCCCTGTGTAGTGGTGACCTGAGCAGCAGCTGCATCCCCTCCCTCTCCCCTGTGTAGTGATGACCTGAGCAGCAACTGCATCCTCCCTCTCCCCTGTGTAGTGATGACCTGAGCAGCAGCTGCATCCCCCCTCTCCCCTGTGTAGTGATGACCTGAGCAGCAACTGCATCCCCCCACTCCCCTGTGTAGTGATGAACTGAGCAGCTGCTGCATCCCCCCTCTCCCCTGTGTAGTGATGACCTGAGCAGCAGCTGCATCCCCCCTCTCCCCTGTGTAGTGATGACCTGAGCAGCAGCAGCATCCTCCCTCTCCCCTATGTAGTGATGACCTGAGTAGCAGCTGCATCCCCCCTCAACCCTGTGTAGTGGTGACTTGAGCAGCAGCTGCATCCCCCCTCTCTCCTGCGCAGTGATGACCTGAGCAGCAGCTGCATCCCCGTCTCCCCTGTGTAGTGATGACCTGAGCAGCTGCATCCCCCCTCTCCCCTGTGTAGTGATGATCTGAGTAGCAGCTGCATCCCCCCTCTCCCATATGTAGTGATGACCTGAGTAGCAGCTTCCTTCCCACTCTCCCCTGTGTAGTGATGACCTGAGTAGCAGCTGCATCCCCCCTCTCCCATATGTAGTGATGACCTGAGTAGCAGCTGCATCCCCCCTCTCCCATATGTAGTGATGACCTGAGTAGCAGCTGCATCCCCCCTCTCCCCTGTGTAGTGGTGACCTGAGCAGTAGCTGTATCCTCTCCCTCTCCCCTGTGTAGTGATGACCTGAGCAGCAGCTGCATCCTTCCTTTCCCCAGCGTAGTGGTGACCTGAGCAGCAGCTGTATCCTCTCCCTCTCCCCTGTGTAGTGATGACCTGAGAAGCAGCTGTATCTCCCCTCTCCCCTGTGTAGTGATGACCTGTGCAGCACCTGCATCCCCCCCTCTCCCCTGTGTAGTGATGACCTGAGCAGCAGCTGCATCCCCCCTCTCCCCTGTGTAGTGATGACCTGAGCAGCAGCTGCATCCCCCCCTCTCCCCTGTGTAGTGATGACCTGAGCAGCAGCTGCATCCCCCCTCTCCCCTGTGTGGTGGTGACCTGAGCAGCAGCTGCATCCCCTCTCTCCCCTGTGTAGTGGTGACCTGAGCAGCAGCTGCATCCCCCTCCCCCCTGTGTAGTGATGACATGAGCAGCAGCTGCTTCCCCCCTCTCCCCTGTGTAGTGATGACCTGAGCAGCAGCTGCATCCTCTCCCTCTCCCCTCTGTAGTGATGACCTGAGCAGCAGCTGCATCCTCCCTCTCCCCTGTGTAGTGATGACCTGAGCAGCAGCTGCATCCTCCCTCTCCCCTGTGTAGTGATGACCCGAGCAGCAGCTGCATCCCCCCTCTCCCCTGTGCAGTGGTGACCTGAGCAGCAGCTCCATCCCCGCTCTCCCCTGTGTAGTGGTGACCTGAGCAGCAGCTGCATCCCCCCTCTCCCCTGTGTAGTGATGACCTGAGCAGCAGCTGCATCCCCCCTCTCCCCTGTGTAGTGGTGACCTGAGCAGCAGCTGCATCCCCTCCCTCTCCCCTGTGTAGTGATGGCCTGAGCAGCAACTGCATCCCCCCTCTCCTCTGTGTAGTGATGACCTGAGCAGCAGCTGCATCCCCCCTCTCCCCGTGTAGTGATGACCTGAGCAGCAGCTGCATCCCCCCTCTCCCCTGTGTAGTGGTAACCTGAGCAGCAGCTGCATCCCCCCTCTCTCCTGTGTAATGATGACCTGAGCTGCAGCTGCATCCCCGTCTCCACTGTGCAGTGATGACCTGAGCAGCAGCTGCATCCCCCCTCTCCCCTGTGTAGTGGTGACCTGAGCAGCAGCTGCATCCCCCCTCTCTCCTGTGTAGTGATGACCTGAGCATCAGCTGCATCCCCGTCTCCCCTGTGTAGTGATGACCTGAGCAGCAGCTGCATCCCCCCTCTCCCCTGTGTAGTGATGACCTGAGCAGCAGCAGCATCCTCCCTCTCCCCTATGTAGTGATGACCTGAGTAGCAGCTGCATCCCCCCTCTCCCCTGTGTAGTGGTGACCTGAGCAGTAGCAGTATCCTCTCCCTCTCCCCTGTGTAGTGATGACCTGAGCAGCAGCTGCATCCCCCCTCTCCCCAGTGTAGTGGTGACCTGAGCAGCAGGTGCATCCCCCCTCTTCCCTGGGTAGTGGTGACCTGAGCAGCAGCTGCATCCCCCCTCTCTCCTGTGTAGTGATGACCTGAGCAGCAGCTGCATCCCCGTCTCCCCTGTGTAGTGATGACCTGAGCAGCAGCTGCATCTCCCCTCTCCCCTGTGTAGTGGTGACCTGAGCAGCAGCTGCATCCCCCCTCTCTCCTGTGTAGTGATGACCTGAGCAGCAGCTGCATCCCCGTCTCCCCTGTGTAGTGATGACCTGAGCAGCTGCATCCCCCCTCTCCCCTGTGTAGTGATGACCTGAGCAGCAGCAGCATCCCCCCTCTCCCATGTGTAGTGATGACCTGAGCAGCAGCTGCATCCTTCCTCTCCCCAGCGTAGTGGTGACCTGAGCAGCAGCTGTATCGTCTCCCTCTCCCCTGTGTAGTGATGACCTGAGAAGCAGCGGTATCTCCCCTCTCCCCTGTGTAGTGATGACCTGTGCAGCAGCTGCATCCCCCCCTCTCCCCTGTGTAGTGATGACCTGAGCAGCAGCTGCATCCCCCCTCTCCCCTGTGTAGTGATGACCTGAGCAGCAGCTGCATCCCCCCTCTCCCCTGTGTAGTGATGACCTGAGCAGCAGCTGCATCCCCCTCTCCACTGTGTAGTGATGACCTGAGCAGCAGCTGCATCTCCCCTCTCCCCTGTGTAGTGATGACCTGAGCAGCAGCTGCATCCAGCGTCTCCCCTGTGTAGTGATGACCTGAGCAGCAGCTGCATCCCCCCTCTCCCCTGTGTAGTCATGACCTGAGCAGCAGCTGCATCCCCCCTCTCCCCTGCGTAGTGATGACCTGAGCAGCAGCTGCATCCCCCCTCTCCCCTGTGTAGTGATGACCTGAGCAGCAGCTGCATCCCCCTTTTCGCCTGTGCAGTTATGACCTGAGCAGCAGCTGCATCCCCCTTCTCCCCTGTGTTGTGATGACCTGAGCAGCAGCTGCATCCCCCTTATCGCCTGTGCAGTTATGACCTGAGCAGCAGCTGCATCCCCCCTCTCCCCTGTGTAGTGATGACCTGAGCAGCAGCTGCATCCCTCCTCTCTCCTGTATAGTGATGACCTGAGCAGCAGCTGCATCCCCCCTCTCCCCTGTGTAGTGATGACCTGAGCAGCAGCTGCATCCCCCCTCTCCCCTGTGTAGTGATGACCTGAGCAGCAGCTGCATCCCCCCTCTCCCCTGGGTAGTGATGTCCTGAGCAGCAGCTGCATCCCCCCTCTCCCCTGTGCAGTGGTGACCTGAGCAGCAGCTCCATCCCCGCTCTCCCCTGTGTAGTGGTGACCTGAGCAGCAGCTGCATCCCCCCTCTCCCCTGTGTGGTGGTGACCTGAGCAGCAGCTGCATCCCCTCTCTCCCCTGTGTAGTGGTGACCTGAGCAGCAGCTGCATCCCCCTCCCCCCTGTGTAGTGATGACATGAGCAGCAGCTGCTTCCCCCCTCTCCCCTGTGTAGTGATGACCTGAGCAGCAGCTGCATCCTCTCCCTCTCCCCTCTGTAGTGATGACCTGAGCAGCAGCTGCATCCTCCCTCTCCCCTGTGTAGTGATGACCTGAGCAGCAGCTGCATCCTCCCTCTCCCCTGTGTAGTGATGACCCGAGCAGCAGCTGCATCCCCCCTCTCCCCTGTGCAGTGGTGACCTGAGCAGCAGCTCCATCCCCGCTCTCCCCTGTGTAGTGGTGACCTGAGCAGCAGCTGCATCCCCCCTCTCCCCTGTGTAGTGATGACCTGAGCAGCAGCTGCATCCCCCCTCTCCCCTGTGTAGTGGTGACCTGAGCAGCAGCTGCATCCCCTCCCTCTCCCCTGTGTAGTGATGGCCTGAGCAGCAACTGCATCCCCCCTCTCCTCTGTGTAGTGATGACCTGAGCAGCAGCTGCATCCCCCCTCTCCCCGTGTAGTGATGACCTGAGCAGCAGCTACATCCCCCCTCTCCCCTGTGTAGTGGTAACCTGAGCAGCAGCTGCATCCCCCCTCTCTCCTGTGTAATGATGACCTGAGCTGCAGCTGCATCCCCGTCTCCACTGTGCAGTGATGACCTGAGCAGCAGCTGCATCCCCCCTCTCCCCTGTGTAGTGGTGACCTGAGCAGCAGCTGCATCCCCCCTCTCTCCTGTGTAGTGATGACCTGAGCATCAGCTGCATCCCCGTCTCCCCTGTGTAGTGATGACCTGAGCAGCAGCTGCATCCCCCCTCTCCCCTGTGTAGTGATGACCTGAGCAGCAGCAGCATCCTCCCTCTCCCCTATGTAGTGATGACCTGAGTAGCAGCTGCATCCCCCCTCTCCCCTGTGTAGTGGTGACCTGAGCAGTAGCAGTATCCTCTCCCTCTCCCCTGTGTAGTGATGACCTGAGCAGCAGCTGCATCCCCCCTCTCCCCAGTGTAGTGGTGACCTGAGCAGCAGGTGCATCCCCCCTCTTCCCTGGGTAGTGGTGACCTGAGCAGCAGCTGCATCCCCCCTCTCTCCTGTGTAGTGATGACCTGAGCAGCAGCTGCATCCCCGTCTCCCCTGTGTAGTGATGACCTGAGCAGCAGCTGCATCTCCCCTCTCCCCTGTGTAGTGGTGACCTGAGCAGCAGCTGCATCCCCCCTCTCTCCTGTGTAGTGATGACCTGAGCAGCAGCTGCATCCCCGTCTCCCCTGTGTAGTGATGACCTGAGCAGCTGCATCCCCCCTCTCCCCTGTGTAGTGATGACCTGAGCAGCAGCAGCATCCCCCCTCTCCCATGTGTAGTGATGACCTGAGCAGCAGCTGCATCCTTCCTCTCCCCAGCGTAGTGGTGACCTGAGCAGCAGCTGTATCGTCTCCCTCTCCCCTGTGTAGTGATGACCTGAGAAGCAGCGGTATCTCCCCTCTCCCCTGTGTAGTGATGACCTGTGCAGCAGCTGCATCCCCCCCTCTCCCCTGTGTAGTGATGACCTGAGCAGCAGCTGCATCCCCCCTCTCCCCTGTGTAGTGATGACCTGAGCAGCAGCTGCATCCCCCCTCTCCCTTGTGTAGTGATGACCTGAGCAGCAGCTGCATCCCCCTCTCCACTGTGTAGTGATGACCTGAGCAGCAGCTGCATCTCCCCTCTCCCCTGTGTAGTGATGACCTGAGCAGCAGCTGCATCCAGCGTCTCCCCTGTGTAGTGATGACCTGAGCAGCAGCTGCATCCCCCCTCTCCCCTGTGTAGTCATGACCTGAGCAGCAGCTGCATCCCCCCTCTCCCCTGCGTAGTGATGACCTGAGCAGCAGCTGCATCCCCCCTCTCCCCTGTGTAGTGATGACCTGAGCAGCAGCTGCATCCCCCTTTTCGCCTGTGCAGTTATGACCTGAGCAGCAGCTGCATCCCCCTTCTCCCCTGTGTTGTGATGACCTGAGCAGCAGCTGCATCCCCCTTATCGCCTGTGCAGTTATGACCTGAGCAGCAGCTGCATCCCCCCTCTCCCCTGTGTAGTGATGACCTGAGCAGCAGCTGCATCCCTCCTCTCTCCTGTATAGTGATGACCTGAGCAGCAGCTGCATCCCCCCTCTCCCCTGTGTAGTGATGACCTGAGCAGCAGCTGCATCCCCCCTCTCCCCTGTGTAGTGATGACCTGAGCAGCAGCTGCATCCCCCCTCTCCCCTGGGTAGTGATGTCCTGAGCAGCAGCTGCATCCCCCCTCTCCCCTGTGCAGTGGTGACCTGAGCAGCAGCTCCATCCCCGCTCTCCCCTGTGTAGTGGTGACCTGAGCAGCAGCTGCATCACCCCTCTCCCCTGTGTAGTGGTGACCTGAGCAGCAGCAGCATCCCCCCTCTCCCATGTGTAGTGATGACCTGAGCAGCAGCTGCATCCTTCCTCTCCCCAGCGTAGTGGTGACCTGAGCAGCAGCTGTATCCTCTCCCTCTCCCCTGTGTAGTGATGACCTGAGAAGCAGCGGTATCTCCCCTCTCCCCTATGTAGTGATGACCTGTGCAGCAGCTGCATCCCCCCCTCTCCCCTGTGTAGTGATGACCTGAGCAGCAGCTGCATCCCCCCTCTCCCCTGTATAGTGATGACCTGAGCAGCAGCTGCATCCCCCCCTCTCCCCTGTGTAGTGATGACCTTAGCAGCAGCTGCATCCCCCCTCTCCCCTGTGTAGTGATGACCTGAGCAGCAGCTGCATCCCCCTCTCCACTGTGTAGTGATGACCTGAGCAGCAGCTGCATCTCCCCTCTCCCCTGTGTAGTGATGACCTGAGCAGCAGCTGCATCCAGCGTCTCCCCTGTGTAGTGATGACCTTAGCAGCAGCTGCATCCCCCCTCTCCCCTGTGTAGTCATGACCTGAGCAGCAGCTGCATCCCCCTCTCCCCTGCGTAGTGATGACCTGAGCAGCAGCTGCATCCCCCCTCTCCCCTGTGTAGTGATGACCTGAGCAGCAGCTGCATCCCCCTTTTCGCCTGTGCAGTTATGACCTGAGCAGCAGCTGCATCCCCCTTCTCCCCTGTGTTGTGATGACCTGAGCAGCAGCTGCATCCCCCTTATCGCCTGTGCAGTTATGACCTGAGCAGCAGCTGCATCCCCCCTCTCCCCTGTGTAGTGATGACCTGAGCAGCAGCTGCATCCCTCCTCTCTCCTGTGTAGTGATGACCTGAGCAGCAGCTGCATCCCCCCTCTCCCCTGTGTAGTGATGACCTGAGCAGCAGCTGCATCCCCCCTCTCCCCTGTGTAGTGATGACCTGAGCAGCAGCTGCATCCCCCCTCTCCCCTGGGTAGTGATGTCCTGAGCAGCAGCTGCATCCCCCCTCTCCCCTGTGCAGTGGTGACCTGAGCAGCAGCTCCATCCCCGCTCTCCCCTGTGTAGTGGTGACCTGAGCAGCAGCTGCATCACCCCTCTCCCCTGTGTAGTGATGACCTGAGCAGCAGCTGCATCCCCCCTCTACCCTGTGTAGTGGTGACCTGAGCAGCAGCAGCATCCCCCCTCTCCCATGTGTAGTGATGACCTGAGCAGCAGCTGCATCCTTCCCCTCCCCAGCGTAGTGGTGACCTGAGCAGCAGCTGTATCCTCTCCCTCTCCCCTGTGTAGTGATGACCTGAGAAGCAGCGGTATCTCCCCTCTCCCCTGTGTAGTGATGACCTGTGCAGCAGCTGCATCCCCCCCTCTCCCCTGTGTAGTGATGACCTGAGCAGCAGCTGCATCCCCCTCTCCCCTGTGTAGTGATGACCTGAGCAGCAGCTGCATCCCCCCCTCTCCCCTGTGTAGTGATGACCTGAGCAGCAGCTGCATCCCCCCTCTCCCCTGTGTGGTGGTGACCTGAGCAGCAGCTGCATCCCCTCTCTCCCCTGTGTAGTGGTGACCTGAGCAGCAGCTGCATCCCCCCTCTCCCCTGTGTAGTGATGACCTGAGCAGCAGCTGCATCCCCCCCTCTCCCCTGTGTAGTGATGACCTGAGCAGCAGCTGCATCCCCTCTCTCCCCTGTGTAGTGGTGACCTGAGCAGCAGCTGCATCCCCCCTCCCCCCTGTGTAGTGATGACCTGAGCAGCAGCTGCATCCCCCCTCTCCCCTGTGTAGTGAAGACCTGAGCAGCAGCTGCATCTCCCTCTCCCCTGTGTAGTGATGACCTGAGCAGCAGCTGCATCCCCCCTCTCCCCTGTGTAGCGATGACTTGAGCAGCAGCTGCATCCCCCTCTCCACTGTGTAGTGATGACCTGAGCAGCAGCTGCATCTCCCCTCTCCCCTGTGTAGTGATGACCTGAGCAGCAGCTGCATCCAGCGTCTCCCCTGTGTAGTGATGACCTGAGCAGCAGCTGCATCCCCCCTCTCCCCGTGTAGTCATGACCTGAGCAGCAGCTGCATCCCCCCTCTCCCCTGCGTAGTGATGACCTGAGCAGCAGCTGCATCCCCCCTCTCCCCTGTGTAGTGATGACCTGAGCAGCAGCTGCATCCCCCTTATCGCCTGTGCAGTTATGACCTGAGCAGCAGCTGCATCCCCCCTCTCCCCTGTGTAGTGATGACCTGAGCAGCAGCTGCATCCTTCCTCTCTCCTGTGTAGTGATGACCTGAGCAGCAGCTGCATCCCCCCTCTCCCCTGTGTAGTGATGACCTGAGCAGCAGCTGCATCCCCCCTCTCCCCTGTGTAGTGATGACCTGAGCAGCAGCTGCATCCCCCCTCTCCCCTGTGTAGTGATGTCCTGAGCAGCAGCTGCATCCCCCCTCTCCCCTGTGCAGTGGTGACCTGAGCAGCAGCTACATCCCCGCTCTCCCCTGTGTAGTGGTGACCTGAGCAGCAGCTGCATCACCCCTCTCCCCTGTGTAGTGATGACCTGAGCAGCAGCTGCATCCCCCCTCTCCCCTGTGTAGTGATGACCTGAGCAGCAGCTGCATCGCCGTCTCCCCTGTGTAGTGATGACCTGAGCAGCTGCATCCCCCCTCTCCCCTGTGTATTGATGACCTGAGCAGCAGCAGCATCCCCCCTCTCCCATGTGTAGTGATGACCTGAGCAGCAGCTGCATCCTTCCTCTCCCCAGCGTAGTGGTGACCTGAGCAGCAGCTGTATCCTCTCCCTCTCCCCTGTGTAGTGATGACCTGAGAAGCAGCGGTATCTCCCCTCTCCCCTGTGTAGTGATGACCTGTGCAGCAGCTGCATCCCCCCCTCTCCCCTGTGTAGTGATGACCTGAGCAGCAGCTGCATCCCCCCTCTCCCCTGTGTAGTGATGACCTGAGCAGCAGCTGCATCCCCCCCTCTCCCCTGTGTAGTGATGACCTGAGCAGCAGCTGCATCCCCCCTCTCACATGTGTGGTGGTGACCTGAGCAGCAGCTGCATCCCCTCTCTCCCCTGTGTAGTGGTGACCTGAGCAGCAGCTCCATCCCCGCTCTCCCCTGTGTAGTGGTGACCTGAGCAGCAGCTGCATCACCCCTCTCCCCTGTGTAGTGATGACCTGAGCAGCAGCTGCATCCCCCCTCTCCCCTGTGTAGTGGTGACCTGAGCAGCAGCTGCATCCCCTCCCTCTCCCCTGTGTAGTGATGACCTGAGCAGCAACTGAATACCCCCTCTCCCCTGTGTAGTGATGACCTGAGCAGCAGCTGCATCCCCCCTCTCCCCTGTGTAGTGATGACCTGAGCAGGAACTGCATCCCCCCACTCCCCTGTGTAGTGATGAACTGAGCAGCTGCTGCATCCCCCCTCTCCCCTGTGTAGTGAAGACCTGAGCAGCAGCTGCATCCCCCCTCTCCCCTGTGTAGTGATGACCTGAGCAGCAGCAGCATCCTCCCTCTCCCCTATGTAGTGATGACCTGAGTAGCAGCTGCATCCCCCCTCAACCCTGTGTAGTGGTGACCTGAGCAGCAGCTGCATCCCACCTCTCTCCTGCGTAGTGATGACCTGAGCAGCAGCTGCATCCCCGTCTCCCCTGTGTAGTGATGACCTGAGCAGCTGCATCCCCCCTCTCCCCTGTGTAGTGATGATCTGAGTAGCAGCTGCATCCCCCCTCTCCCATATGTAGTGATGACCTGAGTAGCAGCTGCATCCCCCCTCTCCCCTGTGTAGTGATGACCTGAGTAGCAGCTGCATCCCCCCTCTCCCATATGTAGTGATGACCTGAGTAGCAGCTGCATCCCCCCTCTCCCATATGTAGTGATGACCTGAGTAGCAGCTGCATCCCCCCTCTCCCCTGTGTAGTGGTGACCTGAGCAGTAGCTGTATTCTCTCCCTCTCCCCTGTGTAGTGATGACCTGAGCAGCAGCTGCATCCTTCCTTTCCCCAGCGTAGTGGTGACCTGAGCAGCAGCTGTATCCTCTCCCTCTCCCCTGTGTAGTGATGACCTGAGAAGCAGCTGTATCTCCCCTCTCCCCTGTGTAGTGATGACCTGTGCAGCACCTGCATCCCCCCCTCTCCCCTGTGTAGTGATGACCTGAGCAGCAGCTGCATCCCCCCTCTCCCCTGTGTAGTGATGACCTGAGCAGCAGCTGCATCCCCCCCTCTCCCCTGTGTAGTGATGACCTGAGCAGCAGCTGCATCCCCCCTCTCCCCTGTGTGGTGGTGACCTGAGCAGCAGCTGCATCCCCTCTCTCCTCTGTGTAGTGGTGACCTGAGCAGCAGCTGCATCCCCCTCCCCCCTGTGTAGTGATGACCTGAGCAGCAGCTGCATCCCCCCTCTCCCCTGTGTAGTGATGACCTGAGCAGCAGCTGCATCCTCTCCCTCTCCCCTCTGTAGTGATGACCTGAGCAGCAGCTGCATCCTCCCTCTCCCCTGTGTAGTGATGACCTGAGCAGCAGCTGCATCCTCCCTCTCCCCTGTGTAGTGATCACCTGAGCAGCAGCTGCATCCCCCCTCTCCCCAGTGTAGTGGTGACGTGAGCAGCAGCTGCATCCCCCCTCTTCCCTGTGTAGTGGTGACCTGAGCAGCAGCTGCATCCCCCCTCTCTCCTGTGTAGTGATGACCTGAGCAGCAGCTGCATCCCCGTCTCCCCTGTGTAGTGATGACCTGAGCAGCAGCTGCATCCCCCTCTCCCCTGTGTAGTGGTGACCTGAGCAGCAGCTGCATCCCCCCTCTCTCCTGTGTAGTGATGACCTGAGCATCAGCTGCATCCCCGTCTCCCCTGTGTAGTGATGACCTGAGCAGCTGCATCCCCCCTCTCCCCTGTGTAGTGATGACCTGAGCAGCAGCAGCATCCCCCCTCTCCCATATGTAGTGATGACCTGAGTAGCAGCTGCATCCCCCCTCTCCCCTGTGTAGTGGTGACCTGAGCAGTAGCTGTATCCTCTCCCTCTCCCCTGTGTAGTGATGACCTGAGCAGCAGATGCATCCTTCCTCTCCCCAGCGTAGTGGTGACCTGAGCAGCAGCAGCATCCCCCCTCTCCCATATGTAGTGATGACCTGAGTAGCAGTTGCATCCCCCCTCTCCCCTGTGTTGTGGTGACCTGAGCAGTAGCTGTATCCTCTCCCTCTCCCCTGTGTAGTGATGACCTGAGAAGCAGCTGTATCTCCCCTCTCCCCTGTGTAGTGATGACCTGTGCAGCAGCCGCATCCCCCCCTCTCCCCTGTGTAGTGATGACCTGAGCAGCAGCTGCATCCCCCCTCTCCCCTGTGTAGTGATGACCTGACCAGCAGCTGCATCCCCCCCTCTCCCCTGTGTAGTGATGACCTGAGCAGCAGCTGCATCCCCCCTCTCCCCTGTGTGGTGGTGACCTGAGCAGCAGCTGCATCGACTCTCTCCCCTGTGTAGTGGTGACCTGAGCAGCAGCTGCATCCCCCCTCCCCCCTGTGTAGTGATGACCTGAGCAGCAGCTGCATCCCCCCTCTCCCCTGTGTAGTGATGACCTGAGCAGTAGCTGCATCCTCTCCCTCTCCCCTCTGTAGTGATGACCTGAGCAGCAGCTGCATCCTCCCTCTCCCCTGTGTAGTGATGACCTGAGCAGCAGCTGCATCCTCCCTCTCCCCTGTGTATTGATGACCTGAGCAGCAGCTGCATCCCCCCTCTCCCCTGCGTAGTGGTGACCTGAGCAGCAGCAGCATCCCCCCTCTCCCCTGTGTAGGGATGACCTGAGCATCAGCTGCATCCCCCCTCTCCCCTGTGTAGTGATGACCTGAACAGCAGCTGCATCCCCCCTCTCCCCTGTGTAGCAATGACCTGAGCAGCAGTTGCATCCCCCCTCTCCCCTGTGTAGTGAAGACCTGAGCAGCAGCTGCATCCCCCTCTCCCCTGTGTAGTGATGACCTGAGCAGCAGCTGCGTCCCCCCTCTCCCCTGTGTAGTGATGACCTGAGCAGCAGCTGCATCCCCCTCTCCCCTGTGTAGTGATGACCTGAGCAGCAGCTGCATCTCCCCTCTCCCATGTGTAGTGATGTCCTGAGCAGCAGCTGCATCCAGCGTCTACCCTCTGTAGTGATGACCTGAGCAGCAGCTGCATCCCCCTCTCCACTGTGTAGTGATGACCTGAGCAGCAGCTCCATCTCCCCTCTCCCCTGTGTAGTGATGACCTGAGCAGCAGCTGCATCCAGCGTCTCCCCTGTGTAGTGATGACCTGAGCAGCAGCTGCATCCCCCCTCTCCCCTGTGTAGTCATGACCTGAGCAGCAGCTGCATCACCCCTCTCCCCTGCGTAGTGATGACCTGAGCAGCAGCTACATCCCCCCTCTCCCCTGTGTAGTAATGACCTGAGCAGCAGCTGCATCCCCCTTTTCGCCTGTGCAGTTATGACCTGAGCAGCAGCTGCATCCCCCTTCTCCCCTGTGTAGTGATGACCTGAGCAGCAGCTGCATCCCCCTTATCGCCTGTGCAGTTATGACCTGAGCAGCAGCTGCATCCCCCCTCTCCCCTGTGTAGTGATGACCTGAGCAGCAGCTGCATCCCTCCTCTCTCCTGTGTAGTGATGACCTGAGCAGCAGCTGCATCCCCCCTCTCCCCTGTGTAGTGATGACCTGAGCAGCAGCTGCATCCCCCCTCTCCCCTGTGTAGTGATGACCTGAGCAGCAGCTGCATCCCCCCTCTCCCCTGTGTAGTGATGTCCTGAGCAGCAGCTGCATCCCCCCTCTCCCCTGTGCAGTGGTGACCTGAGCAGCAGCTCCATCCCCGCTCTCCCCTGTGTAGTGGTGACCTGAGCAGCAGCTGCATCACCCCTCTCCCCTGTGTAGTGATGACCTGAGCAGCAGCTGCATCCCCCCTCTCCCCTGTGTAGTGGTGACCTGAGCAGCAGCTGCATCCCCTCCCTCTCCCCTGTGTAGTGATGACCTGAGCAGCAGCTGCATCCCCGTCTCCCCTGTGTAGTGATGACCTGAGCAGCTGCATCCCCCCTCTCCCCTGTGTAGTGATGACCTGAGCAGCAGCAGCATCCCCCCTCTACCATGTGTAGTGATGACCTGAGCAGCAGCTGCATCCTTCCTCTCCCCAGCGTAGTGGTGACCTGAGCAGCAGCTGTATCCTCTCCCTCTCCCCTGTGTAGTGATGACCTGAGAAGCAGCGGTATCTCCCCTCTCCCCTGTGTAGTGATGACCTGTGCAGCAGCTGCATCCCCCCCTCTCCCCTGTGTAGTGATGACCTGAGCAGCAGCTGCATCCCCCCTCTCCCCTGTGTAGTGATGACCTGAGCAGCAGCTGCATCCCCCCCCTCTCCCCTGTGTAGTGATGACCTGAGCAGCAGCTGCATCCCCCCTCTCCCCTGTGTGGTGGTGACCTGAGCAGCAGCTGCATCCCCTCTCTCCCATGTGTAGTGGTGACCTGAGCAGCAGCTGCATCCCCCCTCTCCCCTGTGTAGTGATGACCTGAGCAGCAGCTGCATCCCCCCCTCTCCCCTGTGTAGTGATGACCTGAGCAGCAGCTGCATCCCCCCTCTCCCCTGTGTGGTGGTGACCTGAGCAGCAGCTGCATCCCCTCTCTCCCCTGTGTAGTGGTGACCTGAGCAGCAGCTGCATCCCCCCTCCCCCCTGTGTAGTGATGACCTGAGCAGCAGCTGCATCCCCCCTCTCCCCTGTGTAGTGAAGACCTGAGCAGCAGCTGCATCCCCCTCTCCCCTGTCTAGTGATGACCTGAGCAGCAGCTGCATCCCCCCTCTCCCCTGTGTAGTGATGACTTGAGCAGCAGCTGCATCCCCCTCTCCACTGTGTAGTGATGACCTGAGCAGCAGCTGCATCTCCCCTCTCCCCTGTGTAGTGAGGACCTGAGCAGCAGCTGCATCCAGCGTCTCCCCTGTGTAGTGATGACCTGAGCAGCAGCTGCATCCCCCCTCTCCCCTGCGTAGTGATGACCTGAGCAGCAGCTGCATCCCCCCTCTACCCTGTGTAGTGATGACCTGAGCAGCAGCTGCATCCCCCTTTTCGCCTGTGCAGTTATGACCTGAGCAGCAGCTGCATCCCCCTTCTCCCCTGTGTAGTGATGACCTGAGCAGCAGCTGCATCCCCCCTCTCCCCTGTGTAGTGATGACCTGAGCAGCAGCTGCATCCCTTCTCTCTCCTGTGTAGTGATGACCTCAGCAGCAGTTGCATCCCCCCTCTCCCCTGTGTAGTGAAGACCTGAGCAGCAGCTGCATCCCCCTCTCCCCTGTGTAGTGATGACCTGAGCAGCAGCTGCGTCCCCCCTCTCCCCTGTGTAGTGATGACCTGAGCAGCAGCTGCATCCCCCTCTCCCCTGTGTAGTGATGACCTGAGCAGCAGCTGCATCTCCCCTCTCCCATGTGTAGTGATGTCCTGAGCAGCAGCTGCATCCAGCGTCTACCCTCTGTAGTGATGACCTGAGCAGCAGCTGCATCCCCCTCTCCACTGTGTAGTGATGACCTGAGCAGCAGCTGCATCTCCCCTCTCCCCTGTGTAGTGATGACCTGAGCAGCAGCTGCATCCAGCGTCTCCCCTGTGTAGTGATGACCTGAGCAGCAGCTGCATCCCCCCTCTCCCCTGTGTAGTCATGACCTGAGCAGCAGCTGCATCCCCCCTCCCCCCTGCGTAGTGATGACCTGAGCAGAAGCTGCATCCCCCCTCTCCCCTGTGTAGTGATGACCTGAGCAGCAGCTGCATCCCCCTTATCGCCTGTGCAGTTATGACCTGAGCAGCAGCTGCATCCCCCCTCTCCCCTGTGTAGTGATGACCTGAGCAGCAGCTGCATCCCTCCTCTCTCCTGTGTAGTGATGACCTGAGCAGCAGCTGCATCCCCCCTCTCCCCTGTGTAGTGATGACCTGAGCAGCAGCTGCATCCCCCCTCTCCCCTGTGTAGTGATGACCTGAGCAGCAGCTGCATCCCCCCTCTCCCCTGTGTAGTGATGTCCTGAGCAGCAGCTGCATCCCCCCTCTCCCCTGTGCAGTGGTGACCTGAGCAGCAGCTCCATCCCCGCTCTCCCCTGTGTAGTGGTGACCTGAGCAGCAGCTGCATCACCCCTCTCCCCTGTGTAGTGATGACCTGAGCAGCAGCTGCATCCCCCCTCTCCCCTGTGTAGTGGTGACCTGAGCAGCAGCTGCATCCCCTCCCTCTCCCCTGTGTAGTGATGACCTGAGCAGCAGCTGCATCCCCGTCTCCCCTGTGTAGTGATGACCTGAGCAGCTGCATCCCCCCTCTCCCCTGTGTAGTGATGACCTGAGCAGCAGCAGCATCCCCCCTCTACCATGTGTATTGATGACCTGAGCAGCAGCTGCATCCTTCCTCTCCCCAGCGTAGTGGTGACCTGAGCAGCAGCTGTATCCTCTCCCTCTCCCCTGTGTAGTGATGACCTGAGAAGCAGCGGTATCTCCCCTCTCCCCTGTGTAGTGATGACCTGTGCAGCAGCTGCATCCCCCCCTCTCCCCTGTGTAGTGATGACCTGAGCAGCAGCTGCATCCCCCCTCTCCCCTGTGTAGTGATGACCTGAGCAGCAGCTGCATCCCCCCCCTCTCCCCTGTGTAGTGATGACCTGAGCAGCAGCTGCATCCCCCCTCTCCCCTGTGTGGTGGTGACCTGAGCAGCAGCTGCATCCCCTCTCTCCCATGTGTAGTGGTGACCTGAGCAGCAGCTGCATCCCCCCTCTCCCCTGTGTAGTGATGACCTGAGCAGCAGCTGCATCCCCCCCTCTCCCCTGTGTAGTGATGACCTGAGCAGCAGCTGCATCCCCCCTCTCCCCTGTGTGGTGGTGACCTGAGCAGCAGCTGCATCCCCTCTCTCCCCTGTGTAGTGGTGACCTGAGCAGCAGCTGCATCCCCCCTCCCCCCTGTGTAGTGATGACCTGAGCAGCAGCTGCATCCCCCCTCTCCCCTGTGTAGTGAAGACCTGAGCAGCAGCTGCATCCCCCTCTCCCCTGTCTAGTGATGACCTGAGCAGCAGCTGCATCCCCCCTCTCCCCTGTGTAGTGATGACTTGAGCAGCAGCTGCATCCCCCTCTCCACTGTGTAGTGATGACCTGAGCAGCAGCTGCATCTCCCCTCTCCCCTGTGTAGTGATGACCTGAGCAGCAGCTGCATCCAGCGTCTCCCCTGTGTAGTGATGACCTGAGCAGCAGCTGCATCCCCCCTCTCCCCTGCGTAGTGATGACCTGAGCAGCAGCTGCATCCCCCCTCTACCCTGTGTAGTGATGACCTGAGCAGCAGCTGCATCCCCCTTTTCGCCTGTGCAGTTATGACCTGAGCAGCAGCTGCATCCCCCTTCTCCCCTGTGTAGTGATGACCTGAGCAGCAGCTGCATCCCCCTTATCGCCTGTGCAGTTATGACCTGAGCAGCAGCTGCATCCCCCCTCTCCCCTGTGTAGTGATGACCTGAGCAGCAGCTGCATCCCTTCTCTCTCCTGTGTAGTGATGACCTCAGCAGCAGTTGCATCCCCCCTCTCCCCTGTGTAGTGAAGACCTGAGCAGCAGCTGCATCCCCCTCTCCCCTGTGTAGTGATGACCTGAGCAGCAGCTGCGTCCCCCCTCTCCCCTGTGTAGTGATGACCTGAGCAGCAGCTGCATCCCCCTCTCCCCTGTGTAGTGATGACCTGAGCAGCAGCTGCATCTCCCCTCTCCCATGTGTAGTGATGTCCTGAGCAGCAGCTGCATCCAGCGTCTACCCTCTGTAGTGATGACCTGAGCAGCAGCTGCATCCCCCTCTCCACTGTGTAGTGATGACCTGAGCAGCAGCTGCATCTCCCCTCTCCCCTGTGTAGTTATGACCTGAGCAGCAGCTGCATCCAGCGTCTCCCCTGTGTAGTGATGACCTGAGCAGCAGCTGCATCCCCCCTCTCCCCTGTGTAGTCATGACCTGAGCAGCAGCTGCATCCCCCCTCTCCCCTGCGTAGTGATGACCTGAGCAGAAGCTGCATCCCCCCTCTCCCCTGTGTAGTGATGACCTGAGCAGCAGCTGCATCCCCCTTTTCGCCTGTGCAGTTATGACCTGAGCAGCAGCTGCATCCCCCTTCTCCCCTGTGTAGTGATGACCTGAGCAGCAGCTGCATCCCCCTTATCGCCTGTGCAGTTATGACCTGAGCAGCAGCTGCATCCCCCCTCTCCCCTGTGTAGTGATGACCTGAGCAGCAGCTGCATCCCTCCTCTCTCCTGTGTAGTGATGACCTGAGCAGCAGCTGCATCCCCCCTCTCCCCTGTGTAGTGATGACCTGAGCAGCAGCTGCATCCCCCCTCTCCCCTGTGTAGTGATGACCTGAGCAGCAGCTGCATCCCCCCTCTCCCCTGTGTAGTGATGTCCTGAGCAGCAGCTGCATCCCCCCTCTCCCCTGTGCAGTGGTGACCTGAGCAGCAGCTCCATCCCCGCTCTCCCCTGTGTAGTGGTGACCTGAGCAGCAGCTGCATCACCCCTCTCCCCTGTGTAGTGATGACCGGAGCAGCAGCTGCATCCCCCCTCTCCCCTGTGTAGTGGTGACCTGAGCAGCAGCTGCATCCCTTCCCTCTCCCCTGTGTAGTGATGACCTGAGCAGCAGCTGCATCCCCGTCTCCCCTGTGTAGTGATGACCCGAGCAGCTGCATCCCCCCTCTCCCCTGTGTAGTGATGACCTGAGCAGCAGCAACATCCCCCCTCTACCATGTGTAGTGATGACCTGAGCAGCAGCTGCATCCTTCCTCTCCCCAGCGTAGTGGTGACCTGAGCAGCAGCTGTATCCTCTCCCTCTCCCCTGTGTAGTGATGACCTGAGAAGCAGCGGTATCTCCCCTCTCCCCTGTGTAGTGATGACCTGTGCAGCAGCTGCATCCCCCCCTCTCCCCTGTGTAGTGATGACCTGAGCAGCAGCTGCATCCCCCCTCTCCCCTGTGTAGTGATGACCTGAGCAGCAGCTGCATCCCCCCCCTCTCCCCTGTGTAGTGATGACCTGAGCAGCAGCTGCATCCCCCCTCTCCCCTGTGTGGTGGTGACCTGAGCAGCAGCTGCATCCCCTCTCTCCCCTGTGTAGTGGTGACCTGAGCAGCAGCTGCATCCCCCCTCTCCCCTGTGTAGTGATGACCTGAGCAGCAGCTGCATCCCCCCCTCTCCCCTGTGTAGTGATGACCTGAGCAGCAGCTGCATCACCCATCTCCCCTGTGTGGTGGTGACCTGAGCAGCAGCTGCATCCCCTCTCTCCCCTGTGTAGTGGTGACCTGAGCAGCAGCTGCATCCCCCCTCCCCCCTGTGTAGTGATGACCTGAGCAGCAGCTGCATCCCCCCTCTCCCCTGTGTAGTGAAGACCTGAGCAGCAGCTGCATCCCCCTCTCCCCTGTGTAGTGATGACCTGAGCAGCAGCTGCATCCCCCCTCTCCCCTGTGTAGTGATGACTTGAGCAGCAGCTGCATCCCCCTCTCCACTGTGTAGTGATGACCTGAGCAGCAGCTGCATCTCCCCTCTCCCCTGTGTAGTGATGACCTGAGCAGCAGCTGCATCCAGCGTCTCCCCTGTGTAGTGATGACCTGAGCAGCAGCTGCATCTCCCCTCTCCCCTGCGTAGTGATGACCTGAGCAGCAGCTGCATCCCGCCTCTCCCCTGTGTAGTGATGACCTGAGCAGCAGCTGCATCCCCCTTTTCGCCTGTGCAGTTATGACCTGAGCAGCAGCTGCATCCCCCTTCTCCCCTGTGTAGTGATGACCTGAGCAGCAGCTGCATCCCCCTTATCGCCTGTGCAGTTATGACCTGAGCAGCAGCTGCATCCCCCCTCTCCCCTGTGTAGTGATGACCTGAGCAGCAGCTGCATCCCTCCTCTCTCCTGTGTAGTGATGACCTGAGCAGCAGCTGCATCCCCCCTCTCCCCTGTGTAGTGATGACCTGAGCAGCAGCTGCATCCCCCCTCTCCCCTGTGTAGTGATGACCTGAGCAGCAGCTGCATCCCCCCTCTCCCCTGTGTAGTGATGTCCTGAGCAGCAGCTGCATCCCCCCTCTCCCCTGTGCAGTGGTGACCTGAGCAGCAGCTCCATCCCCGCTCTCCCCTGTGTAGTGGTGACCTGAGCAGAAGCTGCATCACCCCTCTCCCCTGTGTAGTGATGACCTGAGCAGCAGCTGCATCCCCCCTCTCCCCTGTGTAGTGGTGACCTGAGCAGCAGCTGCATCCCCTCCCTCTCCCCTGTGTAGTGATGACCTGAGCAGCAGCTGCATCCCCGTCTCCCCTGTGTAGTGATGACCTGAGCAGCTGCATCCCCCCTCTCCCCTGTGTAGTGAGGACCTGAGCAGCAGCAGCATCCCCCCTCTACCATGTGTAGTGATGACCTGAGCAGCAGCTGCATCCTTCCTCTCCCCAGCGTAGTGGTGACCTGAGCAGCAGCTGTATCCTCTCCCTCTCCCCTGTGTAGTGATGACCTGAGAAGCAGCGGTATCTCCCCTCTCCCCTGTGTAGTGATGACCTGTGCAGCAGCTGCATCCCCCCCTCTCCCCTGTGTAGTGATGACCTGAGCAGCAGCTGCATCCCCCCTCTCCCCTGTGTAGTGATGACCTGAGCAGCAGCTGCATCCCCCCCCCTCTCCCCTGTGTAGTGATGACCTGAGCAGCAGCTGCATCCCCCCTCTCCCCTGTGTGGTGGTGACCTGAGCAGCAGCTGCATCCCCTCTCTCCCCTGTGTAGTGGTGACCTGAGCAGCAGCTGCATCCCCCCTCTTCCCTGTGTAGTGATGACCTGAGCAGCAGCTGCATCCCCCCCTCTCCCCTGTGTAGTGATGACCTGAGCAGCAGCTGCATCACCCCTCTCCCCTGTGTGGTGGTGACCTGAGCAGCAGCTGCATCCCCTCTCTCCCCTGTGTAGTGGTGACCTGAGCAGCAGCTGCATCCCCCCTCCCCCCTGTGTAGTGATGACCTGAGCAGCAGCTGCATCCCCCCTCTCCCCTGTGTAGTGAAGACCTGAGCAGCAGCTGCATCCCCCTCTCCCCTGTGTAGTGATGACCTGAGCAGCAGCTGCATCCCCCCTCTCCCCTGTGTAGTGATGACTTGAGCAGCAGCTGCATCCCCCTCTCCACTGTGTAGTGATGACCAGAGCAGCAGCTGCATCTCCCCTCTCCCCTGTGTAGTGATGACCTGAGCAGCAGCTGCATCCAGCGTCTCCCCTGTGTAGTGATGACCTGAGCAGCAGCTGCATCTCCCCTCTCCCCTGCGTAGTGATGACCTGAGCAGCAGCTGCATCCCCCCTCTCCCCTGTGTAGTGATGACCTGAGCAGCAGCTGCATCCCCCTTTTCGCCTGTGCAGTTATGACCTGAGCAGCAGCTGCATCCCCCTTCTCCCCTGTGTAGTGATGACCTGAGCAGCAGCTGCATCCCTCCTCTCTCCTGTGTAGTGATGACCTGAGCAGCAGCTGCATCCCCCCTCTCCCCTGTGTAGTGATGACCTGAGCAGCAGCTGCATCCCCCCTCTCCCCTGTGTAGTGATGACCTGAGCAGCAGCTGCATCCCCCCTCTCCCCTGTGTAGTGATGTCCTGAGCAGCAGCTGCATCCCCCCTCTCCCCTGTGCAGTGGTGACCTGAGCAGCAGCTCCATCCCCGCTCTCCCCTGTGTAGTGTTGACCTGAGCAGCAGCTGCATCACCCCTCTCCCCTGTGTAGTGATGACCTGAGCAGCAGCTGCATCCCCCCTCTCCCCTGTGTAGTGATGACCTGAGCAGCAGCTGCATCCCCCCTCTCCCCTGTGTAGTGATGTCCTGAGCAGCAGCTGCATCCCCCCTCTCCCCTGTGCAGTGGTGACCTGAGCAGCAGCTCCATCCCCGCTCTCCCCTGTGTAGTGGTGACCTGAGCAGCAGCTGCATCACCCCTCTCCCCTGTGTAGTGATGACCTGAGCAGCAGCTGCATCCCCGTCTCCCCTGTGTAGTGATGACCTGAGCAGCTGCATCCCCCCTCTCCCATGTGTAGTGAGGACCTGAGCAGCAGCAGCATCCCCCCTCTACCATGTGTAGTGATGACCTGAGCAGCAGCTGCATCCTTCCTCTCCCCAGCGTAGTGGTGACCTGAGCAGCAGCTGTATCCTCTCCCTCTCCCCTGTGTAGTGATGACCTGAGAAGCAGCGGTATCTCCCCTCTCCCCTGTGTAGTGAGGACCTGTGCAGCAGCTGCATCCCCCCCTCTCCCCTGTGTAGTGATGACCTGAGCAGCAGCTGCATCCCCCCTCTCCCCTGTGTAGTGATGACCTGAGCAGCAGCTGCATCCCCCCCTCTCCCCTGTGTAGTGATGACCTGAGCAGCAGCTGCATCCCCCCTCTCCCCTGTGTGGTGGTGACCTGAGCAGCAGCTGCATCCCCTCTCTCCCCTGTGTAGTGGTGACCTGAGCAGCAGCTGCATCCCCCCTCTCCCCTGTGTAGTGATGACCTGAGCAGCAGCTGCATCCCCCCCTCTCCCCTGTGTAGTGATGACCTGAGCAGCAGCTGCATCCCCCCTCTCCCCTGTGTGGTGGTTACCTGAGCAGCAGCTGCATCCCCTCTCTCCCCTGTGTAGTGGTGACCTGAGCAGCAGCTGCATCCCCCCTCCCCCCTGTGTAGTGATGACCTGAGCAGCAGCTGCATCCTCCCTCTCCCCTGTGTAGTGAAGACCTGAGCAGCAGCTGCATCCCCCTCTCCCCTGTGTAGTGATGACCTGAGCAGCAGCTGCATCCCCCCTCTCCCCTGTGTAGTGATGACTTGAGCAGCAGCTGCATCCCCCTCTCCACTGTGTAGTGATGACCTGAGCAGAAGCTGCATCTCCCCTCTCCCCTGTGCAGTGATGACCTGAGCAGCAGCTGCATCCAGCGTCTCCCCTGTGTAGTGATGACCTGAGCAGCAGCTGCATCCCCCCTCTCCCCTGTGTAGTCATGACCTGAGCAGCAGCTGCATCCCCCCTCTCCCCTGCGTAGTGATGACCTGAGCAGCAGCTGCATCCCCCCTCTCCCCTGTGTAGTGATGACCTGAGCAGCAGCTGCATCCCCCTTATCGCCTGTGCAGTTATTACCTGAGCAGCAGCTGCATCCCCCTTCTCCCCTGTGTAGTGATGACCTGAGCAGCAGCTGCATCCCCCTTATCGCCTGTGCAGTTATGACCTGAGCAGCAGCTGCATCCCCCCTCTCCCCTGTGTAGTGATGACCTGAGCAGCAGCTGCATCCCTCCTCTCTCCTGTGTAGTGATGACCTGAGCAGCAGCTGCATCCCCCCTCTCCCCTGTGTAGTGATGACCTGAGCAGCAGCTGCATCCCCCCTCTCCCCTGTGTAGTGATGACCTGAGCAGCAGCTGCATCCCCCCTCTCCCCTGTGTAGTGATGTCCTGAGCAGCAGCTGCATCCCCCCTCTCCCCTGTGCAGTGGTGACCTGAGCAGCAGCTCCATCCCCGCTCTCCCCTGTGTAGTGGTGACCTGAGCAGCAGCTGCACCACCCCTCTCCCCTGTGTAGTGATGACCTGAGCAGCAGCTGCATCCCCCCTCTCCCCTGTGTAGTGGTGACCTGAGCAGCAGCTGCATCCCCTCCCTCTCCCCTGTGTAGTGATGACCTGAGCAGCAACTGCATCCCCCCTCTCCCCTGTGTAGTGAAGACCTGAGCAGCAGCTGCATCCCCCCTCTCCCCTGTGTAGTGATGACCTGAGCAGCAACTGCATCCCCCCACTCCCCTGTGTAGTGATGAACTGAGCAGCTGCTGCATCCCCCCTCTCCCCTGTGTAGTGATGACCTGAGCAGCAGCTGCATCCCCCCTCTCCCCTGTGTAGTGATGACCTGAGCAGCAGCAGCATCCTCCCTCTCCCCTATGTAGTGATGACCTGAGTAGCAGCTGCATCCCCCCTCAACCCTGTGTAGTGGTGACCTGAGCAGCAGCTGCATCCCCCCTCTCTCCTGCGTAGTGATGACCTGAGCAGCAGCTGCATCCCGTCTCCCCTGTGTAGTGATGACCTGAGCAGCTGCATCCCCCCTCTCCCCTGTGTAGTGATGATCTGAGTAGCAGCTGCATCCCCCCTCTCCCATATGTAGTGATGACCTGAGTAGCAGCTGCATCCCCCCTCTCCCCTGTGTAGTGATGACCTGAGTAGCAGCTGCATCCCCCCTCTCCCATATGTACTGATGACCTGAGTAGCAGCTGCATCCCCCCTCTCCCATATGTAGTGATGACCTGAGTAGCAGCTGCATCCCCCCTCTCCCCTGTGTAGTGGTGACCTGAGCAGTAGCTGTATCCTCTCCCTCTCCCCTGTGTAGTGATGACCTGAGCAGCAGCTGCATCCTTCCTTTCCCCAGCGTAGTGGTGACCTGAGCAGCAGCTGTATCCTCTCCCTCTCCCCTGTGTAGTGATGACCTGAGAAGCAGCTGTATCTCCCCTCTCCCCTGTGTAGTGATGACCTGTGCAGCAGCTGCATCCCCCCCTCTCCCCTGTGTAGTGATGACCTGAGCAGCAGCTGCATCCCCCCTCTCCCCTGTGTAGTGATGACCTGAGCAGCAGCTGCATCCCCCCCTCTCCCCTGTGTAGTGATGACCTGAGCAGCAGCTGCATCCCCCCTCTCCCCTGTGTGGTGGTGACCTGAGCAGCAGCTGCATCCCCTCTCTCCCCTGTGTAGTGGTGACCTGAGCAGCAGCTGCATCCCCCTCCCCCCAGTGTAGTGATGACCTGAGCAGCAGCTGCATCCCCCCTCTCCCCTGTGTAGTGATGACCTGAGCAGCAGCTGCATCCTCTCCCTCTCCCCTCTGTAGTGATGACCTGAGCAGCAGCTGCATCCTCCCTCTCCCCTGTGTAGTGATGACCTGAGCAGCAGCTGCATCCTCCCTCTCCCCTGTGTAGTGATGACCTGAGCAGCAGCTGCATCCCCCCTCTCCCCAGTGTAGTGGTGACGTGAGCAGCAGCTGCATCCCCCCTCTTCCCTGTGTAGTGGTGACCTGAGCAGCAGCTGCATCCCCCCTCTCTCCTGTGTAGTGATGACCTGAGCAGCAGCTGCATCCCCGTCTCCCCTGTGTAGTGATGACCTGAGAAGCTGCATCCCCCCTCTCCCCTGTGTAGTGATGACCTGAGCAGCAGCAGCATCCCCCCTCTCCCATATGTAGTGATGACCTGAGTAGCAGCTGCATCCCCCCTCTCCCCTGTGTAGTGGTGACCTGAGCTGTAGCTGTATCCTCTCCCTCTCCCCTGTGTAGTGATGACCTGAGCAGCAGATGCATCCTTCCTCTCCCCAGCGTAGTGGTGACCTGAGCAGCAGCAGCATCCCCCCTCTTCCATATGTAGTGATGACCTGAGTAGCAGCTGCATCCCCCCTCTCCCCTGTGTAGTGGTGACCTGAGCAGTAGCTGTATCCTCTCCCTCTCCCCTGTGTATTGATGACCTGAGAAGCAGCTGTATCTCCCCTCTCCCCTGTGTAGTGATGACCTGTGCAGCAGCTGCATCCCCCCCTCTCCCCTGTGTAGTGATGACCTGAGCAGCAGCTGCATCCCCCCTCTCCCCTGTGTAGTGATGACCTGAGCAGCAGCTGCATCCCCCCCTCTCCCCTGTGTAGTGATGACCTGAGCAGCAGCTGCATCCCCCCTCTCCCCTGCGTGGTGGTGACCTGAGCAGCAGCTGCATCCCCTCTCTCCCCTGTGTAGTGGTGACCTGAGCAGCAGCTGCATCCCCCCTCCCCCCTGTGTAGTGATGACCTGAGCAGAAGCTGCATCCCCCCTCTCCCCTGTGTAGTGATGACCTGAGCAGTAGCTGCATCCTCCCTCTCCCCTGTGTAGTGATGACCTGAGCAGCAGCTGCATCCTCCCTCTCCCCTGTGTAGTGATGACCTGAGCAGCAGCTGCATCCTCCCTCTCCCCTGTGTATTGATGACCTGAGCAGCAGCTGCATCCCCCCTCTCCCCTGCGTAGTGGTGACCTGAGCAGCAGCTGCATCCCCCCTCTCCCCTGTGTAGGGATGACCTGAGCATCAGCTGCATCCCCCCTCTCCCCTGTGTAGTGATGACCTGAACAGCAGCTGCATCCCCCCTCTCCCCTGTGTAGCAATGACCTGAGCAGCAGTTGCATCCCCCCTCTCCCCTGTGTAGTGAAGACCTGAGCAGCAGCTGCATCCCCCTCTCCCCTGTGTAGTGATGACCTGAGCAGCAGCTGCGTCCCCCCTCTCCCCTGTGTAGTGATGACGTGAGCAGCAGCTGCATCCCCCTCTCCCCTGTGTAGTGATGACCTGAGCAGCAGCTGCATCTCCCCTCTCCCATGTGTAGTGATGTCCTGAGCAGCAGCTGCATCCAGCGTCTACCCTCTGTAGTGATGACCTGAGCAGCAGCTGCATCCCCCCTCTCCCCTGTGTAGTGATGACCTGAGCAGCAGCTGCATCCCCCCTCTCCCCTGCGTAGTGATGACCTGAGCAGCAGCTGCATCCCCCCTCTCCCCTGTGTAGTGATGACCTGAGCAGCAGCTGCATCACCCTTATCGCCTGTGTAGTTATGACCTGAGCAGCAGCTGCATCCCCCCTCTCCCCTGTGTAGTGATGACCTGAGCAGCAGCTGCATCCTCCCTCTCCCTTGTGAAGTCATGACCTGAGCAGCAGCTTCATCCCCCTTCTCTCCTGTGTAGTGGTGACCTGAGCAGCAGCTGCATCACCCTCTCCCCTGTGTAGTGATGTCCTGAGCAGCAGCTGCATCTCCCCTCTCCCCTGTGTAGTGATGACCTGAGCAGCAGCTGCATCCCCCCTCTCCCCTGTGTAGTGATGACCTGAGCAGCAGCTCCATCCCCCCTCTCCCCTGTGTAGTGATGACCTGAGCAGCACCTGCATCCCCCCTCTCCCCTGTGTTGTGGTGACCTGAGCAGCAGCTGCATCCTCCCTCACCCCTGTGTAGTGATGACCTGAGCAGCTGCTGCATCCTCTCCCTCTCCCCTGTGTAGTGATGACCTGAGCAGCACCTGCATCCCCCCTCTCCCCTGTGTAGTGGTGACCTGAGCAGCAGCTGCATCCTCCCTCACCCCTGTGTAGTGATGACCTGAGCAGCAGCTGCATCCCCCCTCTCCTCTGTGTAGTGATGACCTGAGCAGCAGCTGCATCACCCCTCTCCCCTGTGTAGTGATGACGTGAGCAGCAGCTGCATCCCCCCTCTCCTCTGTGTAGTGATGACCTGAGCAGCAGCTGCATCCCTCCTCTCTCCTGTGTAGTGATGACCTGAGCAGCAGCTGCATCCCCCCTCTCCCCTGTGTAGTGATGACCTGAGCAGCAGCTGCATCCCCCCACTCCCCTGGGTAGTGATGATCTGAGCAGCAGCTGCATCCCCCCTCTCCCCTGTGTAGTGATGACCTGAGCAGCAGCTGCATCCCTCCTCTCTCCTGTGTAGTGATGACCTGAGCAGCAGCTGCATCCCGCCTCTCCCCTGTGTAGTGATGACCTGAGCAGCAGCTGCATCCCCCCTCTCCCCTGTGTAATGATGTCCTGAGCAGCAGCTGCATCCCCCCTCTCCCCTGTGCAGTGGTGACCTGAGCAGCAGCTCCATCCCCGCTCTCCCCTGTGTAGTTTTGACCTGAGCAGCAGCTGCATCCCCCCTCTCCCCTGTGTAGTGATGACCTGAGCAGCAGCTGCATCCCCCCTCTCCCCTGTGTAGTGGTGACCTGAGCAGCAGCTGCATCCCCTCCCTCTCCCCTGTGTAGTGATGACCTGAGCAGCAACTGCATCCCCCCTCTCCCCTGTGTAGTGATAACCTGAGCAGCAGCTGCATCCCCCCTCTCCCCGTGTAGTGATGACCTGAGCAGCAGCTGCATCCCCCTCTCCCCTGTGTAGTGGTAACCTGAGCAGCAGCTGCATCCCCCCTCTCTCCTGTGTAGTGATGACCTGAGCAGCAGCTGCATCCCCGTCTTCACTGTGCAGTGATGACTTGAGCAGCAGCTGCATCCCCCCTCTCCCCTGTGTAGTGGTGACCTGAGCAGCTGCATCCCCCCTCTCCTGTGTAGTGATGACCTGAGCAGCAGCTGCATCCCCGTCTCCCCTGTGTAGTGATGACCTGAGCAGCAGCTGCATCCCCCCTCTCCCCTATGTAGTGATGACCTGAGCAGCAGCTGCATCCCCCCTCTCCCCTGTGTAGTGATGTCCTGAGCAGCAGCTGCATCCCCCCTCTCCCCTGTGCAGTGGTGACCTGAGCAGCAGCTCCATCCCCGCTCTCCCCTGTGTAGTGGTGACCTGAGAAGCAGCTGCATCCCCCCTCTCCCCTGTGTAGTGATGACCTGAGCAGCAGCTTCATCCCCCCTCTCCCCTGTGTAGTGGTGACGTGAGCAGCAGCTGCATCCCCTCCCTCTCCCCTGTGTAGTGATGACCTGAGCAGCAACTGCATCTCCCCTCTCCCCTGTGTAGTGATGACCTGAGCAGCATCTGCATCCCCCCTCTCCCCGTGTAGTGATGACCTGAGCAGCAGCTGCATCCCCCCTCTCCCCTGTGTAGTGGTAACCTGAGCAGCAGCTGCACCCCCCCTCTCTCCTGAGTAGTGATGACCTGAGCAGCAGCTGCATCCCCGTCTCCACTGTGCAGTGATGACCTGAGCAGCAGCTGCATCCCCCCTCTCCCCTGTGTAGTGGTGACCTGAGCAGCAGCTGCATCCCCCCTCTCTCCTGTGTAGTGATGACCTGAGCATCAGCTGCATCCCCGTCTCCCCTGTGTAGTGATGACCTGAGCAGCTGCTGCATCCCCCCTCTCCCCTGTGTAGTGATGACCTGAGCAGCAGCTGCATCCCCCCTCTCCCCGTGTAGTGATGACCTGAGCAGCAGCTGCATCCCCCCTCTCCCCTGTGTAGTGATGACCTGAGCAGCAGCTGCATTCTCCCGCTCCCCTGTGTAGTGATGACCTGAGCAGCAGCTGCATCCTCCCTCTCCCCTGTGTAGTGATGACCTGAGCAGCAGCTGCATCCTCCCTCTCCCCTGTGTAGTGATGACCTGAGCAGCAGCTGCATCCCCCCTCTCCCCTCTGTAGTGATGACCTGAGCAGCAGCTGCATCCCCCCTCTCCCCTGTGTAGTGATGACCTGAGCAGCAGCTGCATTCTCCCGCTCCCCTGTGTAGTGATGACCTGAGCAGCAGCTGCATCCTCCCTCTCCCCTGTGTAGTGATGACCTGAGCAGCAGCTGCATCCCCCCTCCCCCTGTATAGTGATGACCTGAGCAGCAGCTACATCCCCCCTCTCCCCTGTGTAGTGATGACCTGAGCAGCAGCTGCATCCCCCCTCTCACCGGTGCAGTGATGACCTGAGCAGCAGCTGCATCATCCCTCTCCCCTGTTTAGTGATGACCTGAACAGCAGCGGCATCCCCCCTCTCCCCTGTGTAGTGATGACCTGAGCAGCAGCTGCATCCCCCCCTCTCCCCTGTGTAGTGAAGACCTGAGCAGCAGCTGCATCCCCCTCTCCCCTGTGTAGTGATGACCTGAGCAGCAGCTGCATCACCCTCTCCCCTGTGTAGTGATGTCCTGAACAGCAGCTGCATCCCCCCTCTCCCCTGTGTAGTGGTGACCTGAGCAGCAGCTGCATCCCCCCGTCTCCCCTGTGTAGTGATGACCTGAGCAGCAGCTGCATCCCCCCTCTCCCCTGTGTAGTGATGACCTGAGCAGCAGCTGCATCCCCCCTCTCCCCTGTGTAGTGGTGACCTGAGCAGCAGCTGCATCCCCTCCCTCTCCCCTGTGTAGTGATGGCCTGAGCAGCAACTGCATCCCCCCTCTCCCCTGTGTAGTGATGACCTGAGCAGCAGCTGCATCCCCCCTCTCCCCGTGTAGTGATATTCTGAGCAGCAGCTGCATCCTCCCTCTCCCCTGTGTAGTGGTGACCTGAGCAGCAGCTGCATCCCCCCTCTCCCCTGTGTAGTGATGACCTGAGCAGCAGCTGCATCCCCCCCTCTCCCCTGTGTAGTGCTGACCTGAGCAGCAGCTGCATCCTCCCTCTCCCCTGTGTAGTGCTGACCTGAGCAGCAGCTGCATCCCCCCTTTCCCCTCTGTAGTGATGACCTGAGCAGCAGCTGCATCCCCCCTCTCCCCTGTGTAGTGGTGACCTGAGCAGCACCTGCATACCCCCTCTCCACTGTGTAGTGATGACCTGAGCAGCAGCTGCATCCCCCCTCTCCCCAGTGTAGTGATGTACTGAGCAGCAGCTGCATCACCCCTCTCCCCTGTGTAGTGATGACCTGAGAAGCAGCTGCATCCCCCCTCTCCCCTGTTTAGTGATGACCTGAACAGCAGCGGCATCCCCCCTCTCCCCTGTGTAGTGATGACCTGAGCAGCAGCTGCATCCCCCCCTCTCCCCTGTGTAGTGAAGACCTGAGCAGCAGCTGCATCCCCCTCTCCCCTGTGTAGTGATGACCTGAGCAGCTGCTGCATCACCCTCTCCCCTGTGTAATGATGTCCTGAACAGCAGCTGCATCCCCCCTCTCCCCTGTGTAGTGGTGACCTGAGCAGCAGCTGCATCCCCCCGTCTCCCCTGTGTAGTGATGACCTGAGCAGCAGCTGCATCCCCCCTCTCCCTGTGTAGTGATGACCTGAGCAGCAGCTGCATCCCCCCTCTCCCCTGTGTAGTGGTGACCTGAGCAGCAGCTGCATCCCCTCCCTCTCCCCTGTGTAGTGATGGCCTGAGCAGCAACTGCATCCCCCCTCTCCCCTGTGTAGTGATGACCTGAGCAGCAGCTGCATCCCCCCTCTCCCCGTGTAGTGATATTCTGAGCAGCAGCTGCATCCTCCCTCTCCCCTGTGTAGTGGTGACCTGAGCAGCAGCTGCATCCCCCCTCTCCCCTGTGTACTGATGACCTGAGCAGCAGCTGCATCCCCCCCTCTCCCCTGTGTAGTGCTGACCTGAGCAGCAGCTGCATCCCCCCTCTCCCCAGTGTAGTGATGTACTGAGCAGCAGCTGCATCACCCCTCTCCCCTGTGTAGTGATGACCTGAGAAGCAGCTGCATCCCCCCTCTCCCCTGTGTAGTGATGACCTAAGCATCAGCTGCATCCCCCATTCCCCTGTGTAGTGATGACCTGAGCATCAGCTGCATCCCCCGTCTCCCCTGCGTAGTGATGACCTGAGCAGCAGCTGCATCCCCCCTCTCCCCTGTGTAGTGATGACCTGAGCAGCAGCTGCATCCCCCCTCTCCCCTGCGTAGTGATGACCTAAGCAGCAGCTGCATCCTCCCTCTCCCCTGTGTAGTGATGACCTGAGCAGCAGCTGCATCCCCCTTATCGCCTGTGTAGTCATGACCTGAGCAGCAGCTGCATCCCCCCTCTCCCCTGTGTAGTGATGACCTGAGCAGCAGCTGCATCCCCCTCTCCCTTGTGTAGTGATGACATGAGCAGCAGCTGCATCCCCCCTCTCCCCTGTGTAGTGGTGACCTGAGCAGCAGCTGCATCACCCTCTCCCCTGTATAGTGATGTCCTGAGCAGCAGCTGCATCTCCCCTCTCCCATGTAGTGATGACCTGAGCAGCAGCTGCATCCCCTCTCTCCCCTGTATAGTGATGACCTGAGCAGCAGCTGCATCCCCCCTCTCCCCTGTGTAGTGATGACCTGAGCAGCAGCTGAATGCTCTCCCTCTCCACTGTGTAGTGATGACCTGAGCAGCACCAGCATCCCCCCTCTCCCCTGTGTAGTGGTGACCTGAGCAGCAGCTGCATCACCCTCTCCCCTGTATAGTGATGTCCTGAGCAGCAGCTGCATCTCCCCTCTCCCATGTAGTGATGACCTGAGCAGCAGCTGCATCCCCTCTCTCCCCTGTATAGTGATGACCTGAGCAGCAGCTGCATCCTCCCTCACCCCTGTGTAGTGATGACCTGAGCAGCAGCTGCATCCCCCCTCTCCCCTGTGTAGTGATGTCCTGAGCAGCAGCTGCATCCCCCCTCTCCCCTGTGCAGTGGTGACCTGAGCAGCAGCTCCATCCCCCCTCTCCCCTGTGTAGTGATGACCTGAGCAGCAGCTGCATCCCCCCTCTCCCCTGTATAGTGATGACCTGAGCATCAGCTGCATCCCCCCTCTCCTCTGTGTCGTGGTGACCTGAGCAGCAGCTGCATCCCCCCTCTCCCCTGTGTAGTGATGACCTGAGCATCAGCTGCATCCCCCCTCTCCCCTGTGTAGTGATGACCTGAGTAGCAGCTGCATCCCCCCTCTCCCCTGTGTAGTGATGACCTGAGCAGCAGCTGCATCCCCCCTCTCTACTGTGTAGTGATGACCTGAGCAGCAGCTGCATTCCCCCTCTCCCCTGTGTAGTGATGACCTGAGCAGCAGCTGCATCTCCTCCCTCTCCCCTGTGTAGTGATGACCTGAGCTGCAGCTACATCCCCCTCTCCCCTGTGTAGTGATGACCTGAGCAGCAGCTGAACCCCCCTCTCCCCTATGGAGTGATGACCTGAGCAGCAGCTGCATCCCCCCTCTCCCCTGTGTAGTGATGACCTGAGCAGCAGCTACATCCCCCCTCTCCCCTGTGTAGTGATGACCTGAGCAGCAGCTGAATCCCCCCTCTCTCCTGTGTAGTGCTGACCTGAGAGGCAGCTGCATCCCCCCTCTCCCCTGTGTAGTGATGACCTGAGCAGCAGCTGCATCCCCCCTCTCCCCTGTGTAGTGATGACCTGAGCAGCAGCTGCATCCCCCCTCTCCCTTGTGTAGTGATGACCTGAGCAGCAGCTGCATCCCCCCTCTCCCCTGTATAGTGATGTCCTGAGCAGCAGCTGCATCTCCCCTCTCCCGTGTAGTGATGACCTGAGCAGAAGCTGCATCCCCTCTCTCCCCTGTATAGTGATGACCTGAGCAGCAGCTGCATCCCCCCTCTCCCCTGTGTAGTGATGACCTGAGCAGCAGCTGCATCCTCTCCCTCTCCACTGTGTAGTGATGACCTGAGCAGCACCTGCATCCCCCCTCTCCCCTGTGTATTGGTGACCTGAGCAGCAGCTGCATCCTCCCTCACCCCTGTGTAGTGATGACCTGAGCAGCAGCTGCCTCCCCCCTCTCCTCTGTGTAGTGATGACCTGAGCAGCAGCTGCATCACCCCTCTCCCCTGTGTAGTGATGACCTGAGCAGCAGCAGCATCCCCCCTCTCCTCTGTGTAGTGATGACCTGAGCAGCAGCTGCATCCCTTCTCTCTGCTGTGTAGTGATGACCTGAGCAGCAGCTGCATCCCCCCTCTCCCCTGTGTAGTGATGACCTGAGCAGCAGCTGCATCCCCCCACTCCCCTGTGTAGTGATGACCTGAGCAGCAGCTGCATCCCCCCTCTCCCCTGTGTAGTGATGACCTGAGCAGCAGCTGCATCCCTCCTCTCTCCTGTGTAGTGATGACCTGAGCAGCAGCTGCATTCCCCCTCTCCCCTGTGTAGTGATGACCTGAGCAGCAGCTGCATCCCCCCTCTCCCCTGTGTAGTGATGACCTGAGCAGCAGCTGCATCCCCCCTCTCCCCTGTGTAGTGATGTCCTGAGCAGCAGCTGCATCCCCCCTCTCCCCTGTGCAGTGGTGACCTGAGCAGCAGCTCCATCCCCCCTCTCCCCTGTGTAGTGGTGACCTGAGCAGCAGCTGCATCCCCCCTCTCCCCTGTATAGTGATGACCTGAGCATCAGCTGCATCCCCCCTCTCCTCTGTGTAGTGGTGACCTGAGCAGCAGCTGCATCCCCCCTCTCCCCTGTGTAGTGATGACCTGAGCATCAGCTGCATCCCCCCTCTCCCCTGTGTAGTGATGACCTGAGCAGCAGCTGCATCCCCCCTCTCCACTGTGTAGTGATGACCTGAGCAGCAGCTGCATTCCCCCTATCCCCTGTGTAGTGATGACCTGAGCAGCAGCTGCATCTCCTCCCTCTCCCCTGTGTAGTGATGACCTGAGCTGCAGCTACATCCCCCTCTCCCCTGTGTAGTGATGACCTGAGCAGCAGCTGAACCCCCCTCTCCCCTATGGAGTGATGACCTGAGCAGCAGCTGCATCCCCCCTCTCCCCTGTGTAGTGATCACCTGAGCAGCAGCTACATCCCCCCTCTCCCCTGTGTAGTGATGACCTGAGCAGGAGCTGAATCCCCCCTCTCTCCTGTGTAGTGCTGACCTGAGAGGCAGCTGCATCCCCCCTCTCCCCTGTGTAGTGATGACCTGAGCAGCAGTTGCATCCCCCTCTCCCTTGTGTAGTGATGACCTGAACAGCAGCTGCATCCCCCCTCTCCCATGTGTAGTGATGACCTGAGCAGCAGCTGCATCCTCCCTCTCACCTGTGTAGTGATGACCTGAGCAGCAGCTGCATCACCCCTCTCCCCTGTGTAGTGATGACCTGAACAGCAGCTGCATCCCCCCTCTCCCCTGTGTAGTGATGACCTGAGCAACAGCTGCATCACCCTCTCCCCTGTGTAATGATGACCTGAACAGCAGCTGCATCCCCCCTCTCCCCTGTGTAGTGATGACCTGAGCAGCAGCTGCATCCTCCCGCACCCCTGTGTAGTGATGACCTGAGCAGCAGCTGCATCCTCCCTCTCCCCTGTGTAGTGATGACCTGAGCAGCAGCTGCATCCCCCCTCTCCCCTCTGTAGTGATGACCTGAGCAGCAGCTGCATCCCCCCTCTCCCCTGTGTAGTGGTGACCTGAGCAGCAGCTGCATCCCCCCTCTCCCCTGTGTAGTGATGACCTGAGCAGCAGCTGCATCCCCCCTCTCCCCTGTATAGTGATGACCTGAGCAGCAGCTGCATCCCCCCTCTCCCCTGTGTAGTGATGACCTGAGCATCAGCTGCATCCCTCCTCTCCCCGGTGTAGTGATGACCTGAGCAGCAGCTGCATCACCCCTCTCCCCTGTTTAGTGATGACCTGAACAGCAGCTGCATCCCCCCTCTCCCCTGTGTAGTGAAGACCTGAGCAGCAGCTGCATCCCCCTCTCCCCTGTGTAGTGATGACCTGAGCAGCAGCTGCATCACCCTCTCCCCTGTGTAGTGATGTCCTGAACAGCAGCTGCATCCCCCCTCTCCCCTGTGTAGTGGTGACCTGAGCAGCAGCTGCATCCCCCCGTCTCCCCTGTGTAGTGATGACCTGAGCAGCAGCTGCATCCCCCCTCTCCCCTGTGTAGTGATGACCTGAGCAGCAGCTGCATCCCCCCTCTCCCCTGTGTAGTGGTGACCTGAGCAGCAGCTGCATCCCCTCCCTCTCCCCTGTGTAGTGATGGCCTGAGCTGCAACTGCATCCCCCCTCTCCCCTGTGTAGTGATGACCTGAGCAGCAGCTGCATCCCCCCTCTCCCCGTGTAGTGATGACCTGAGCAGCAGCTGCATCCTCCCTCTCCCCTGTGTAGTGGTGACCTGAGCAGCAGCTGCATCCCCCCTCTCCCCTGTGTAGTGATGACCTGAGCAGCAGCTGCATCCCCCCCTCTCCCCTGTGTAGTGCTGACATGAGCTGCAGCTGCATCCTCCCTCTCCCCTGTGTAGTGCTGACCTGAGCGGCAGCTGCATCACCCCTTTCCCCTGTGTAGTGATGACCTGAGCAGCAGCTGCATCGCCCCTCTCCCCTGTGTAGTGGTGACTTGAG
Organism: Phyllobates terribilis; assembly: GCF_046119375.1. Taxonomy (NCBI): domain Eukaryota; kingdom Metazoa; phylum Chordata; class Amphibia; order Anura; family Dendrobatidae; genus Phyllobates; species Phyllobates terribilis. The sequence continues at coordinate 393,823,588 of NW_027362768.1, read as the reverse complement.
CAGCACCTGCATACCCCCTCTCCACTGTGTAGTGATGACCTGAGCAGCAGCTGCTTCCCCCCTCTCCCCTGTGTAGTGATGTCCTGAGTAGCAGCTGCATCACCCCTCTCCCCTGCGTAGTGATGACCTGAGCAGCAGCTGCATCACCCCTCTCCCCTGTGTAGTGATGACCTGAGCAGCAGCTGCATCCCCCCTCTCCCCTGTGTAGTGGTGACCTGAGCAGCAGCTGTATCCCCCCTCTCCCCTGTGTAGTGGTGACCTGAGCAGCACTTGCATCCCCGCTCTCCACTGTGTAGTGATGACCTGAGCAGCAGCTGCATCCCCCCTCTCCCCTGTGTAGTGGTGACCTGAGCAGCACCTGCATCCCCCCTCTCCCCTGTGTAGTGATGACCTGAGCAGCAGCTGCATCCCCCCTCTCCCCGTGTAGTGATGACCTGAGCAGCAGCTGCATCCTCCCTCTCCCCTGTGTAGTGGTGACCTGAGCAGCAGCTGCATCCCCCCTCTCCCCTGTGTAGTGATGACCTGAGCAGCAGCTGCATCCCCCCCTCTCCCCTGTGTAGTGCTGACATGAGCTGCAGCTGCATCCTCCCTCTCCCCTGTGTAGTGCTGACCTGAGCGGCAGCTGCATCACCCCTTTCCCCTGTGTAGTGATGACCTGAGCAGCAGCTGCATCGCCCCTCTCCCCTGTGTAGTGGTGACTTGAGCTGCACCTGCATACCCCCTCTCCACTGTGTAGTGATGACCTGAGCAGCAGCTGCTTCCCCCCTCTCCCCTGTGTAGTGATGTCCTGAGTAGCAGCTGCATCACCCCTCTCCCCTGCGTAGTGATGACCTGAGCAGCAGCTGCATCACCCCTCTCCCCTGTGTAGTGATGACCTGAGCAGCAGCTGCATCCCCCCTCTCCCCTGTGTAGTGGTGACCTGAGCAGCAGCTGTATCCCCCCTCTCCCCTGTGTAGTGGTGACCTGAGCAGCACCTGCATCCCCGCTCTCCACTGTGTAGTGATGACCTGAGCAGCAGCTGCATCCCCCCTCTCCCCTGTGTAGTGATGTCCTGAGCAGCAGCTGCATCCCCCCTCTCCCCTGTGTAGTGATGACCTGAGCAGCAGCTGCATCCCCCCTCTCCCCTGTGTATTGGTGACCTGAGCAGCAGCTGCATCCCCCCTCTCCCCTGTGTAGTGATGACCTGAGCAGCAGCTGCATCACCCCTCTCCCCTGTGTAGTGATGACCTGAGCAGCAGCTGCATCCCCCCTCTCCTCTGTGTAGTGATGACCTGAGCAGCAGCTACATCCCCCCTCTCCCCTGTGTAGTGATGTCCTGAGCAGCAGCTGCATCCCCCCTCTCCCCTGTGTAGTGATGACCTGAGCAGCAGCTGCATCCCCCCTCTCCCCTTTGTAGTGGTGACCTGAGCAGCAGCTGCATCCCCCCTCTCCCCTCTGTAGTGATGACCTGAGCAGCAGCTGCTTCCCCCCTCTCCCCTGTGTAGTGGTGACCTGAGCAGCAGCTGCATCCCCCCTCTCCCCTGTGTAGTGGTGACCTGAGCAGCAGCTGCATCCCCCCTCTCCCCTGTGTAGTGGTGACCTGAGCAGCACCTGCATCCCCGCTCTCCACTTTGTAGTGATGACCTGAGCAGCAGCTGCATCCCCCCTCTCCCCTGTGTAGTGATGTCCTGAGCAGCAGCTGCATCCCCCCTCTCCCCTGTGTAGTGATGACCTGAGCAGCAGCTGCATCCCCCCTCTCCCCTGTGTAGTGGTGACCTGAGCAGCAGCTGCATCCCCCCTCTCCCCTGTGTAGTGATGACCTGAGCAGCAGCTGCATCACCCCTCTCCCCTGTGTAGTGATGACCTGAGCAGCAGCTGCATCCCCCCTCTCCTCTGTGTAGTGATGACCTGAGCAGCAGCTACATCCCCCCTCTCCCCTGTGTAGTGATGTCCTGAGCAGCAGCTGCATCCCCCTCTCCCCTGTGTAGTGATGACCTGATCAGCAGCTGCATCCCCCCTCTCCTCTGTGTAGTGGTGACCTGAGCAGCAGGTGCATCCCCCCTCTCCCCTGTGTAGTGGTGACCTGAGCAGCACCTGCATCCCCCCCTCTCCACTGTGTAGTGATGACCTGAGCAGCAGCTGCATCCCCCCTCTCCCCTGTGTAGTGGAGACCTGAGCAGCAGCTGCATCCCCCCTCTCTCCTCTGTAGTGATGACCTGAGCAGCAGCTGCATCCCCCCTCTCCCCTGCGTAGTGGTGACCTGAGCAGCAGCTGCATCCCCCCTCTCCCCTGTGTAGTGGTGACCTGAGCAGCACCTGCATCCCCCCTCTCCCCTGTGTAGAGATGACCTGAGCAGCACCTGCATCCCCCCTCTCCACTGTGTAGTGATGACCTGAGCAGCACCTGCATCCCCCCTCTCCCCTGTGTAGTGGTGACCTGAGCAGCACCTGCATCCCCCCTCTCCACTGTGTAGTGATGACCTGAGCAGCACCTGCATCCCCCCTCTCCCCTGTGTAGTGGTGACCTGAGCAGCACCTGCATCCCCCTCTCCCCTGTGTAGTGGTGACCTGGGCAGCACCTGCATCCCCCCTCTCCACTGTGTAGTGATGACCTGAGCAGCAGCTGCATCCCCCCTCTCCCCTGTGTAGTGATGACCTGAGCAGCAGCTGCATCCCCCCTCTCTCCTGTGTAGTGGTGACCTGAGCAGCACCTGCATACCCCCTCTCCCCTGTGTAGTGATGACCTGAGCAGCACCTGCATCCCCCCTCTCCCCTGTGTAGTGGTGACCTGAGCAGCACCTGCATCCCCCCTCTCCACTGTGTAGTGGTGACCTGAGCAGCACCTGCATCCCCCCTCTCCACTGTGTAGTGGTGACCTGAGCAGCACCTGCATACCCCCTCTCCCCTGTGTAGTGATGACCTGAGCAGCACCTGCATCCCCCCTCTCCACTGTGTAGTGGTGACCTGAGCAGCAGCTGCATCCCCCCTCTCTCCTGTGTAGTGGTGACCTGAGCAGCACCTGCATCCCCCCTCTCCCCTGTGTAGTGCTGACCTGAGCTGCAGCTGCATCCCCCCTCTCCCCTGTGTAGTGATGACCTGAGCAGCAGCTGCATCCCCCCTCTCTCCTGTGTAGTGGTGACCTGAGCAGCACCTGCATCCCCCCTCTCCACTGTGTAGTGATGACCTGAGCAGCACCTGCATCCCCCCTCTCCCCTGTGTAGTGGTGACCTGAGCAGCACTTGCATCCCCCCTCTCCACTGTGTAGTGATGACCTGAGCAGCAGCTGCATCCCCCCTCTCCCCTGTGTAGTGATGACCTGAGCAGCAGCTGCATCCCCCCTCTCCCCTGTGTAGTGATGACCTGAGCAGCAACTGCATCCCCTCTCTCCCCTGTGTAGTGATGACCTGAGCAGCAGCTGCATCCCCCCTCTCCCCTGTGTAGTGGTGATCTTAGCAGCAGTGCATCCCCCCTCTCCCCTGTGTAGTGATGACCTGAGCAGCACCTGCATCCCCCCTCTCCACTGTGTAGTGATGACCAGAGCAGCAGCTGCATCCCCCCTCTCTCCTGTGTAGTGATGACCTGAGCAGCAGCTGCATTCCCCCCTCTCCCCTGTGTAGTGAAGACCTGAGCAGCACCTGCATCCCCCCCTCTCCCCTGTGTAGTGAAGACCTGAGCAGCAGCTGCATCCCCCTCTCCCCTGTGTAGTGATGACCTGAGCAGCAGCTGCATCACCCTCTCCCCTGTGTAGTGATGTCCTGAACAGCAGCTGCATCCCCCCTCTCCCCTGTGTAGTGGTGACCTGAGCAGCAGCTGCATCCCCCCTCTCCCCTGTGTAGTGATGACCTGAGCAGCAGCTGCATCACCCTCTCCCCTGTGTAGTGATGTCCTGAACAGCAGCTGCATCCCCCCGTCTCCCCTGTGTAGTGATGACCTGAGCAGCAGCTGCATCCCCCCTCTCCCCTGTGTAGTGATGACCTGAGCAGCAGCTGCATCCCCCCTCTCCCCTGTGTAGTGATGACCTGAGCAGCAGCTGCATCCCCCCTCTCCCCTGTGTAGTGATGACCTGAGCAGCAGCTGCATCCCCTCCCTCTCCCCTGTGTAGTGATGGCCTGAGCAGCAACTGCATCACCCCTCTCCCCTGTGTAGTGATGACCTGAGCAGCAGCTGCATCCCCCCTCTCCCCTGTGTAGTGATGACCTGAGCAGCAGCTGCATCCCCCCTATCCCCTGTGTAGTGATGACCTGAGCAGCAGCTGCATTCCCCCTCTCTCCACTATGTAGTGATGACCTGAGCAGCAGCTGCATCCCCCCTCTCCTCTGTGTAGTGATGACCTGAGCAGCAGCTGCATCCCCCTGTCTCCCCTGTGTAGTGATGACCTGAGCAGCAGCTGCATCCCCCCTCTCCCCTGTGTAGTGATGACCTGAGCAGCAGCTGAATCCCCCCTCTCCCCTGTGTAGTGATGACCTGAGCAGCACCTGCATCGCCCCTCTCCACTGTGTAGTGGTGACCTGAGCAGCACCTGCATCCCCCCTCTCCCCTGTGTAGTGCTGACCTGAGCTGCAGCTGCATCCCCCCTCTACCCTCTGTAGTGATGACCTGAGCAGCAGCTGCATCCCCCCTCTCCTCTGTGTAGTGATGACCTGAGCAGCAGCTACATCCCCCCTCTCCCCTGTGTAGTGATGTCCTGAGCAGCAGCTGCATCCCCCTCTCCCCTGTGTAGTGATGACCTGATCAGCAGCTGCATCCCCCCTCTCCTCTGTGTAGTGGTGACCTGAGCAGCAGGTGCATCCCCCCTCTCCCCTGTGTAGTGGTGACCTGAGCAGCACCTGCATCCCCCCCTCTCCACTGTGTAGTGATGACCTGAGCAGCAGCTGCATCCCCCCTCTCCCCTGTGTAGTGGAGACCTGAGCAGCAGCTGCATCCCCCCTCTCTCCTCTGTAGTGATGACCTGAGCAGCAGCTGCATCCCCCCTCTCCCCTGCGTAGTGGTGACCTGAGCAGCAGCTGCATCCCCCCTCTCCCCTGTGTAGTGGTGACCTGAGCAGCACCTGCATCCCCCCTCTCCCCTGTGTAGAGATGACCTGAGCAGCACCTGCATCCCCCCTCTCCACTGTGTAGTGATGACCTGAGCAGCACCTGCATCCCCCCTCTCCCCTGTGTAGTGGTGACCTGAGCAGCACCTGCATCCCCCCTCTCCACTGTGTAGTGATGACCTGAGCAGCACCTGCATCCCCCCTCTCCCCTGTGTAGTGGTGACCTGAGCAGCACCTGCATCCCCCTCTCCCCTGTGTAGTGGTGACCTGGGCAGCACCTGCATCCCCCCTCTCCACTGTGTAGTGATGACCTGAGCAGCAGCTGCATCCCCCCTCTCCCCTGTGTAGTGATGACCTGAGCAGCAGCTGCATCCCCCCTCTCTCCTGTGTAGTGGTGACCTGAGCAGCACCTGCATACCCCCTCTCCCCTGTGTAGTGATGACCTGAGCAGCACCTGCATCCCCCCTCTCCCCTGTGTAGTGGTGACCTGAGCAGCACCTGCATCCCCCCTCTCCACTGTGTAGTGGTGACCTGAGCAGCACCTGCATCCCCCCTCTCCACTGTGTAGTGGTGACCTGAGCAGCACCTGCATACCCCCTCTCCCCTGTGTAGTGATGACCTGAGCAGCACCTGCATCCCCCCTCTCCACTGTGTAGTGGTGACCTGAGCAGCAGCTGCATCCCCCCTCTCTCCTGTGTAGTGGTGACCTGAGCAGCACCTGCATCCCCCCTCTCCCCTGTGTAGTGCTGACCTGAGCTGCAGCTGCATCCCCCCTCTCCCCTGTGTAGTGATGACCTGAGCAGCAGCTGCATCCCCCCTCTCTCCTGTGTAGTGGTGACCTGAGCAGCACCTGCATCCCCCCTCTCCACTGTGTAGTGATGACCTGAGCAGCACCTGCATCCCCCCTCTCCCCTGTGTAGTGGTGACCTGAGCAGCACTTGCATCCCCCCTCTCCACTGTGTAGTGATGACCTGAGCAGCAGCTGCATCCCCCCTCTCCCCTGTGTAGTGATGACCTGAGCAGCAGCTGCATCCCCCCTCTCCCCTGTGTAGTGATGACCTGAGCAGCAACTGCATCCCCTCTCTCCCCTGTGTAGTGATGACCTGAGCAGCAGCTGCATCCCCCCTCTCCCCTGTGTAGTGGTGATCTTAGCAGCAGTGCATCCCCCCTCTCCCCTGTGTAGTGATGACCTGAGCAGCACCTGCATCCCCCCTCTCCACTGTGTAGTGATGACCAGAGCAGCAGCTGCATCCCCCCTCTCTCCTGTGTAGTGATGACCTGAGCAGCAGCTGCATTCCCCCCTCTCCCCTGTGTAGTGAAGACCTGAGCAGCACCTGCATCCCCCCCTCTCCCCTGTGTAGTGAAGACCTGAGCAGCAGCTGCATCCCCCTCTCCCCTGTGTAGTGATGACCTGAGCAGCAGCTGCATCACCCTCTCCCCTGTGTAGTGATGTCCTGAACAGCAGCTGCATCCCCCCTCTCCCCTGTGTAGTGGTGACCTGAGCAGCAGCTGCATCCCCCCTCTCCCCTGTGTAGTGATGACCTGAGCAGCAGCTGCATCACCCTCTCCCCTGTGTAGTGATGTCCTGAACAGCAGCTGCATCCCCCCGTCTCCCCTGTGTAGTGATGACCTGAGCAGCAGCTGCATCCCCCCTCTCCCCTGTGTAGTGATGACCTGAGCAGCAGCTGCATCCCCCCTCTCCCCTGTGTAGTGATGACCTGAGCAGCAGCTGCATCCCCCCTCTCCCCTGTGTAGTGATGACCTGAGCAGCAGCTGCATCCCCTCCCTCTCCCCTGTGTAGTGATGGCCTGAGCAGCAACTGCATCACCCCTCTCCCCTGTGTAGTGATGACCTGAGCAGCAGCTGCATCCCCCCTCTCCCCTGTGTAGTGATGACCTGAGCAGCAGCTGCATCCCCCCTATCCCCTGTGTAGTGATGACCTGAGCAGCAGCTGCATTCCCCCTCTCTCCACTATGTAGTGATGACCTGAGCAGCAGCTGCATCCCCCCTCTCCTCTGTGTAGTGATGACCTGAGCAGCAGCTGCATCCCCCTGTCTCCCCTGTGTAGTGATGACCTGAGCAGCAGCTGCATCCCCCCTCTCCCCTGTGTAGTGATGACCTGAGCAGCAGCTGAATCCCCCCTCTCCCCTGTGTAGTGATGACCTGAGCAGCACCTGCATCGCCCCTCTCCACTGTGTAGTGGTGACCTGAGCAGCACCTGCATCCCCCCTCTCCCCTGTGTAGTGCTGACCTGAGCTGCAGCTGCATCCCCCCTCTACCCTCTGTAGTGATGACCTGAGCAGCAGCTGCATCCCCCCTCTCTCCTGTGTATTGGTGACCTGAGCAGCACCTGCATCCCCCCTCTCCCCTGTGTAGTGCTGACCTGAGCTGCAGCTGCATCCCCCCTCTCCCCTGCGTAGTGATGACCTGAGCAGCAGCTGCATCCCCCCTCTCTCCTGTGTAGTGGTGACCTGAGCAGCACCTGCATCCCCCCTCTCCACTGTGTAGTGATGACCTGAGCAGCACTTGCATCCCCCCTCTCCCCTGTGTAGTGGTGACCTGAGCAGCACCTGCATCCCCCCTCTCCACTGTGTAGTGATGACCTGAGCAGCAGCTGCATCCCCCCTCTCCCCTGTGTAGTGATGACCTGAGCAGCAGCTGCATCCTCCCTCTCCCCTGTGTAGTGATGACCTGAGCAGCAACTGCATCCCCTCTCTCCCCTGTGTAGTGATGACCTGAGCAGCAGCTGCATCCCCCCTCTCCCCTGTGTAGTGGTGACCTTAGCAGCAGTGCATCCCCCCTCTCCCCTGTGTAGTGATGACCTGAGCAGCACCTGCATCCCCCCTCTCCACTGTGTAGTGATGACCTGAGCAGCAGCTGCATCCCCCCTCTCTCCTGTGTAGTGATGACCTGAGCAGCAGCTGCATCCCCCCCTCTCCCCTGTGTAGTGAAGACCTGAGCAGCACCTGCATCCCCCCCTCTCCCCTGTGTAGTGAAGACCTGAGCAGCAGCTGCATCCCCCTCTCCCCTGTGTAGTGATGACCTGAGCAGCAGCTGCATCACCCTCTCCCCTGTGTAGTGATGTCCTGAACAGCAGCTGCATCCCCCCTCTCGCCTGTGTAGTGGTGACCTGAGCAGCAGCTGCATCCCCCCTCTCCCCTGTGTAGTGATGACCTGAGCAGCAGCTGCATCACCCTCTCCCCTGTGTAGTGATGTTCTGAACAGCAGCTGCATCCCCCCGTCTTCCCTGTGTAGTGATGACCTGAGCAGCAGCTGCATCCCCCCTCTCCCCTGTGTAGTGATGACCTGAGCAGCAGCTGCATCCCCCCTCTCCCCTGTGTAGTGATGACCTGAGCAGCAGCTGCATCCCCCCTCTCCCCTGTGTAGTGGTGACCTGAGCAGCAGCTGCATCCCCTCCCTCTCCCCTGTGTAGTGATGGCCTGAGCAGCAACTGCATCCCCCCTCTCCCCTGTGTAGTGATGACCTGAGCAGCAGCTGCATCCCCCCTCTCCCCTGTGTAGTGATGACCTGAGCAGCAGCTGCATCCCCCTGTCTCCCCTGTGTAGTGATGACCTGAGCAGCAGCTGCATCCCCCCTCTCCCCTGTGTAGTGATGACCTGAGCAGCAGCTGAATCCCCCCTCTCCCCTGTGTAGTGATGACCTGAGCAGCACCTGCATCCCCCCTCTCCACTGTGTAGTGGTGACCTGAGCAGCACCTGCATCCCCCCTCTCCCCTGTGTAGTGCTGACCTGAGCTGCAGCTGCATCCCCCCTCTACCCTCTGTAGTGATGACCTGAGCAGCAGCTGCATCCCCCCTCTCTCCTGTGTATTGGTGACCTGAGCAGCACCTGCATCCCCCCTCTCCCCTGTGTAGTGCTGACCTGAGCTGCAGCTGCATCCCCCCTCTCCCCTGCGTAGTGATGACCTGAGCAGCAGCTGCATCCCCCCTCTCTCCTGTGTAGTGGTGACCTGAGCAGCACCTGCATCCCCCCTCTCCACTGTGTAGTGATGACCTGAGCAGCACTTGCATCCCCCCTCTCCCCTGTGTAGTGGTGACCTGAGCTGCACCTGCATCCCCCCTCTCCACTGTGTAGTGATGACCTGAGCAGCAGCTGCATCCCCCCTCTCCCCTGTGTAGTGATGACCTGAGCAGCAGCTGCATCCCCCCTCTCCCCTGTGTAGTGATGACTTGAGCAGCAACTGCATCCCCTCTCTCCCCTGTGTAGTGATGACCTGAGCAGCAGCTGCATCCCCCCTCTCCCCTGTGTAGTGGTGACCTTAGCAGCAGTGCATCCCCCCTCTCCCCTGTGTAGTGATGACCTGAGCAGCACCTGCATCCCCCCTCTCCACTGTGTAGTGATGACCTGAGCAGCAGCTGCATCCCCCCTCTCTCCTGTGTAGTGATGACCTGAGCAGCAGCTGCATCCCCCCCTCTCCCCTGTGTAGTGAAGACCTGAGCAGCACCTGCATCCCCCCCTCTCCCCTGTGTAGTGAAGACCTGAGCAGCAGCTGCATCCCCCTCTCCCCTGTGTAGTGATGACCTGAGCAGCAGCTGCATCACCCTCTCCCCTGTGTAGTGATGTCCTGAACAGCAGCTGCATCCCCCCTCTCGCCTGTGTAGTGGTGACCTGAGCAGCAGCTGCATCCCCCCTCTCCCCTGTGTAGTGATGACCTGAGCAGCAGCTGCATCACCCTCTCCCCTGTGTAGTGATGTCCTGAACAGCAGCTGCATCCCCCCGTCTCCCCTGTGTAGTGATGACCTGAGCAGCAGCTGCATCCCCCCTCTCCCCTGTGTAGTGATGACCTGAGCAGCAGCTGCATCCCCCCTCTCCCCTGTGTAGTGATGACCTGAGCAGCAGCTGCATCCCCCCTCTCCCCTGTGTAGTGGTGACCTGAGCAGCAGCTGCATCCCCTCCCTCTCCCCTGTGTAGTGATGGCCTGAGCAGCAACTGCATCCCCCCTCTCCCCTGTGTAGTGATGACCTGAGCAGCAGCTGCATCCCCCCTCTCCCCTGTGTAGTGATGACCTGAGCAGCAGCTGCATCCCGCTGTCTCCCCTGTGTAGTGATGACCTGAGCAGCAGCTGCATCCCCCCTCTCCCCTGTGTAGTGATGTCCTGAACAGCAGCTGCATCACCCCTCTCCCCTGTGTAGTGGTGACCTGAGCAGCAGCTGCATCCCCCCTCTCCCCTGTGTAGTGATGACCTGAGCAGCAGCTGCATCCCCCCTCTCCCCTGTGTAGTGATGACCTGAGCAGCAGCTGCATCCCGCTGTCTCCCCTGTGTAGTGATGAGCTGAGCAGCAGCTGCATCCCCCCTCTCCCCTGTGTAGTGATGTCCTGAACAGCAGCTGCATCACCCCTCTCCCCTGTGTAGTGGTGACCTGAGCAGCAGCTGCATCCCCCCTCTCCCCTGTGTAGTGATGAGCTGAGCAGCAGCTGCATCACCCTCTCCCCTGTGTAGTGATGACCTGAGCAGCAGCTGCATCCCCCCGTCTCCCCTGTGTAGTGATGACCTGAGCAGCAGCTGCATCCCCCCTCTCCCCTGTGTAGTGATGACCTGAGCAGCAGCTGCATCCCCCTCTCCCCTGTGTAGTGATGACCTGAGCAGCAGCTGCATCACCCTCTCCCCTGTGTAGTGATGTCCTGAACAGCAGCTGCATCACCCCTCTCCCCTGTGTAGTGGTGACCTGAGCAGCAGCTGCATCCCCCTCTCCCCTGTGTAGTGATGTCCTGAACAGCAGCTGTATCGTCTCCCTCTCCCCTGTGTAGTGATGACCTGAGCAGCAGCTGCATCCCTCCTCTCTCCTGTGTAGTGATGTCCTGAGCAGCAGCTGCATCCCCCCTCTCCCCTGTGTAGTGATGAGCTGAGCAGCAGCTGCATCACCCTCTCCCCTGTGTAGTGATGACCTGAGCAGCAGCTGCATCCCCCCTCTCCCCTGTGTAGTGATGACCTGAGCAGCAGCTGCATCCCCCCTCTCCCCTGTGTAGTGATGACCTGAGCAGCAGCTCCATCCCCGCTCTCCCCTGTGTAGTGGTGACCTGAGCAGCAGCTGCATCCCCCCCTCTCCCCTGTGTAGTGGTGACCTGAGCAGCAGCTGCATCCCCCCTCTCCCCTGTGTAGTGGTGACCTGAGCAGCAGCTGCATCCCCCCTCCCCTCATGCGGACATTGTGTGTCAGGTCCCCCGGGCACAGCTGACAATACACTGGTGAGCGTCTCCTTGCAGCCTGGTGGATGTGTTGCATTGGTGCGCTGCCTTCCTCTTCCTCCTCCCCTTCTTCCTCCTCCTCCTCCTCCTCCTCCCCATTCTGCTCCTGTACATTCTTCGTTCTGCAGCCAGTGATCAGCGCTCCCGCATCTCCTGTGATCTCACTGCACCACTGGGATGCTGTCACTCCGCTCTCCCCTACCTGCGGGGCGGATGGTACGGTCCGCAGAGGGGTCCGGGAATGTGCGCCGCTCCTGAGCAGATGCTGAGCAGAGGATGAGCGAGTAGGCAGGTGAGAGAGACACCCCCGTGCGGCCGATGGTCCGGCCCGCTCTGCTGCAAGGTGACTCCTGACTGCGGGGCCGGAGCAGGTGCGGACATTGTGTGATGGGCTGCAGCGGGTGGGCAGGAGTGGTGGCAGCATGCAGGCAGGGAGTGCGGGAGGGATCGTGCTGCAGGTCGGCCGACACTGCGAGATCAGGGGATGTGCAGTGATCATAGTGATGATGATGATGGAGCTCAGCCCCTCATGTGTCGTTACACTGTGTCAGTGATCATAGTGATGATGATGATGGAGCTCAGCCTCTCATGTGTCGTTACATTGTGTCAGTGATCATAGTGATGATGATGATGATGATGGAGCTCAGCCTCTCATGTGTCGTTACATTGTGTCAGTGGTCATAGTGATGATGATGATGATGGAGCTCAGCCCCTCATGTGTCGTTACATTGTGTCAGTGATCATAGTGATGATGATGATGATGATGGAGCTCAGCCTCTCATGTGTCGTTACATTGTGTCAGTGATCATAGTGATGATGATGATGATGGAGCTCAGCCTCTCATGTGTCGTTACATTGTGTCAGTGATCATAGTGATGATGATGATGATGGAGCTCAGCCCCTCATGTGTCGTTACATTGTGTCAGTGATCATAGTGATGATGATGATGGAGCTCAGCCCCTCATGTGTCGTTACATTGTGTCAGTGATCATAGTGATGATGATGATGGAGCTCAGCCTCTCATGTGTCGTTACATTGTGTCAGTGATCATAGTGATGATGATGATGATGGAGCTCAGCCCCTCATGTGTCGTTACATTGTGTCAGTGATCATAGTGATGATGATGATGATGGAGCTCAGCCTCTCATGTGTCGTTACATTGTGTCAGTGATCATAGTGATGATGATGATGAAGCTCAGTCTCTCATGTGTCGTTACATTGTGTCAGTGATCATAGTGATGATGATGATGATGATGGAGCTCAGCCTCTCATGTGTCGTTACATTGTGTCAGTGATCATAGTGATGATGATGATGATGGAGCTCAGCCCCTCATGTGTCGTTACATTGTGTCAGTGATCATAGTGATGATGATGATGATGGAGCTCAGCCCCTCATGTGTCGTTACATTGTGTCAGTGATCATAGTGATGATGATGATGATGGAGCTCAGCCTCTCATGTGTCGTTACATTGTGTCAGTGATCATAGTGATGATGATGATGATGGAGCTCAGCCCCTCATGTGTCGTTACATTGTGTCAGTGATCATAGTGATGATGATGATGATGGAGCTCAGCCTCTCATGTGTCGTTACAATGTGTCAGTGATCATAGTGATGATGATGATGGAGCTCAGCCCCTCGTGTCGTTACATCGTGTCAGTGATCATAGTGATGATGATGATGGAGCTCAGCCTCTCATGTGTCGTTACATTGTGTCAGTGATCATAGTGATGATGATGATGATGGAGCTCAGCCCCTCATGTGTCGTTACATTGTGTCAGTGATCATAGTGATGATGATGATGATGGAGCTCAGCCTCTCATGTGTCGTTACAATGTGTCAGTGATCATAGTGATGATGATGATGATGATGGAGCTCAGCCTCTCATGTGTCGTTACCTTGTGTCAGTGATCATAGTGATGATGATGATGGAGCTCAGCCCCTCATGTGTCGTTACTTTGTGTCAGTGATCATAGTGATGATGATGATGATGGAGCTCAGCCTCTCATGTGTCGTTACATTGTGTCAGTGATCATAGTGATGATGATGATGAAGCTCAGTCTCTCATGTGTCGTTACATTGTGTCAGTGATCATAGTGATGATGATGATGGAGCTCAGCCCCTCATGTGTCGTTACATTGTGTCAGTGATCATAGTGATGATGATGATGATGATGGAGCTCAGCCTCTCATGTGTCGTTACAATGTGTCAGTGATCATAGTGATGATGATGATGATGGAGCTCAGCCTCTCATGTGTCGTTACATTGTGTCAGTGATCATAGTGATGATGATGATGATGGAGCTCAGCCCCTCATGTGTCGTTACATTGTGTCAGTGATCATAGTGATGATGATGATGATGGAGCTCAGCCTCTCATGTGTCGTTACATTGTGTCAGTGATCATAGTGATGATGATGATGAAGCTCAGTCTCTCATGTGTCGTTACATTGTGTCAGTGATCATAGTGATGATGATGATGATGGAGCTCAGCCTCTCATGTGTCGTTACATTGTGTCAGTGATCATAGTGATGATGATGATGATGATGGAGCTCAGCCTCTCATGTGTCGTTACATTGTGTCAGTGATCATAGTGATGATGATGATGATGGAGCTCAGCCCCTCATGTGTCGTTACATTGTGTCAGTGATCATAGTGATGATGATGATGATGGAGCTCAGCCCCTCATGTGTCGTTACATTGTGTCAGTGATCATAGTGATGATGATGATGATGGAGCTCAGCCTCTCATGTGTCGTTACATTGTGTCAGTGATCATAGTGATGATGATGATGGAGCTCAGCCTCTCATGTGTCGTTACATTGTGTCAGTGATCATAGTGATGATGATGATGATGGAGCTCAGCCCCTCATGTGTCGTTACATTGTGTCAGTGATCATAGTGATGATGATGATGATGGAGCTCAGCCTCTCATGTGTCGTTACATTGTGTCAGTGATCATAGTGATGATGATGATGATGGAGCTCAGCCTCTCATGTGTCGTTACATTGTGTCAGTGATCATAGTGATGATGATGATGGAGCTCAGCCTCTCATGTGTCGTTACATTGTGTCAGTGATCATAGTGATGATGATGATGATGATGGAGCTCAGCCTCTCATGTGTCGTTGCATTATGTCAGTGATCATAGTGATGATGATGATGGAGCTCAGCCTCTCATGTGTCGTTACATTGTGTCAGTGATCATAGTGATGATGATGATGGAGCTCAGCCTCTCATGTGTCGTTACATTGTGTCAGTGATCATAGTGATGATGATGATGGAGCTCAGCCTCTCATGTGTCGTTACATTGTGTCAGTGATCATAGTGATGATGATGATGGAGCTCAGCCTCTCATGTGTCGTTACATTGTGTCAGTGATCATAGTGATGATGATGATGATGGAGCTCAGCCTCTCATGTGTCGTTACATTGTGTCAGTGATCATAGTGATGATGATGATGGAGCTCAGCCTCTCATGTGTCGTTACATTGTGTCAGTGATCATAGTGATGATGATGATGATGGAGCTCAGCCCCTCATGTGTCGTTACATTGTGTCAGTGATCATAGTGATGATGATGATGATGGAGCTCAGCCTCTCATGTGTCGTTACATTGTGTCAGTGATCATAGTGATGATGATGATGATGGAGCTCAGCCTCTCATGTGTCGTTACATTGTGTCAGTGATCATAGTGATGATGATGATGATGGAGCTCAGCCCCTCATGTGTCGTTACATTGTGTCAGTGATCATAGTGATGATGATGATGGAGCTCAGCCCCTCATGTGTCGTTACATTGTGTCAGTGATCATAGTGATGATGATGATGATGGAGCTCAGCCTCTCATGTGTCGTTACATTGTGTCAGTGATCATAGTGATGATGATGATGATGGAGCTCAGCCTCTCATGTGTCGTTACATTGTGTCAGTGATCATAGTGATGATGATGATGGAGCTCAGCCTCTCATGTGTCGTTACATTGTGTCAGTGATCATAGTGATGATGATGATGGAGCTCAGCCTCTCATGTGTCGTTACATTGTGTCAGTGATCATAGTGATGATGATGATGGAGCTCAGCCTCTCATGTGTCGTTACATTGTGTCAGTGATCATAGTGATGATGATGGAGCTCAGCCTCTCATGTGTCGTTACATTGTGTCAGTGATCATAGTGATGATGATGATGATGGAGCTCAGCCCCTCATGTGTCGTTACATTGTGTCAGTGATCATAGTGATGATGATGATGATGGAGCTCAGCCTCTCATGTGTCGTTACATTGTGTCAGTGAACATACTGATGATGATGATGTAGCTCAGCCCCTCATGTGTCGTTACATTGTGTCAGTGATCATAGTGATGATGATGATGGAGCTCAGCCCCTCATGTGTCGTTACATTGTGTCAGTGATCATAGTGATGATGATGATGATGGAGCTCAGCCCCTCATGTGTCGTTACATTGTGTCAGTGATCATAGTGATGATGATAATGGAGCTCAGCCTCTCATGTGTCGTTACATTGTGTCAGTGATCATAGTGATGATGATGATGGAGCTCAGCCTCTCATGTGTCGTTACATTGTGTCAGTGATCATAGTGATGATGATGATGATGGAGCTCAGCCCCTCATGTGTCGTTACATTGTGTCAGTGATCATAGTGATGATGATGATGATGGAGCTCAGCCTCTCATGTGTCGTTACATTGTGTCAGTGATCATAGTGATGATGATGATGGAGCTCAGCCTCTCATGTGTCGTTACATTGTGTCAGTGATCATAGTGATGATGATGATGATGGAGCTCAGCCCCTCATGTGTCGTTACATTGTGTCAGTGATCATAGTGATGATGATGATGGAGCTCAGCCTCTCATGTGTCGTTACATTGTGTCAGTGATCATAGTGATGATGATGATGATGGAGCTCAGCCCCTCATGTGTCGTTACATTGTGTCAGTGATCATAGTGATGATGATGATGGAGCTCTGCCTCTCATGTGTTGTTACATTGTGTCAGTGATCATAGTGATGATGATGATGGAGCTCTGCCTCTCATGTGTTGTTACATTGTGTCAGTGATCATAGTGATGATGATGATGGAGCTCAGCCTCTCATGTGTCGTTACATTGTGTCAGTGATCATAGTGATGATGATGATGGAGCTCAGCCCCTCATGTGTCGTTACATTGTGTCAGTGATCATAGTGATGATGATGATGATGGAGCTCAGCCCCTCATGTGTCGTTACATTGTGTCAGTGATCATAGTGATGATGATGATGGAGCTCTGCCTCTCATGTGTTGTTACAATGTGTCAGTGATCATAGTGATGATGATCATGGAGCTCAGCCTCTCATGTGTCGTTACATTGTGTCAGTGATCATAGTGATGATGATGATGATGGAGCTCAGCCTCTCATGTGTCGTTACATTTTGTCAGTGATCATAGTGATGATGATGATGATGGAGCTCAGCCTCTCATGTGTCGTTACATTGTGTCAGTGATCATAGTGATGATGATGATGATGATGATGGAGCTCAGCCCCTCATGTGTCGTGTGTCGTTACATTGTGTCAGTGATCATAGTGATGATGATGATGGAGCTCAGCCGCCTCATGTGTCGTTACATTGTGTCAGTGATCATAGTGATGATGATGATGGAGCTCAGCCCCTCGTGTGTCGTTACATTGTGTCAGTGATCATAGTGATGATGATGATGATGGAGCTCAGCCCCTCATGTGTCGTTACATTGTGTCAGTGATGATGATGATGATGGAGCTCAGCCCCTCATGTGTCGTTACATTGTGTCAGTGATTATAGTGATGATGATGATGATGGAGCTCAGCCTCTCATGTGTCGTTACATTGTGTCAGTGATCATAGTGATGATGATGATGGATCTCAGCCCCTCATGTGTCGTTACATTGTGTCAGTGATCATAGTGATGATGATGATGGAGCTCAGCCTCTCATGTGTCGTTACATTGTGTCAGTGATCATAGTGATGATGATGATGATGGAGCTCAGCCCCTCATGTGTCGTTACATTGTGTCAGTGATCATAGTGATGATGATGATGATGGAGCTCAGCCTCTCATGTGTCGTTACATTGTGTCAGTGATCATAGTGATGATGATGATGATGGAGCTCAGCCTCTCATGTGTCGTTACATTGTGTCAGTGATCATAGTGATGATGATGATGGAGCTCAGCCTCTCATGTGTCGTTACATTGTGTCAGTGATCATAGTGATGATGATGATGGAGCTCAGCCTCTCATGTGTCGTTACATTGTGTCAGTGATCATAGTGATGATGATGATGATGATGGAGCTCAGCCTCTCATGTGTCGTTGCATTATGTCAGTGATCATAGTGATGATGATGATGGAGCTCAGCCTCTCATGTGTCGTTACATTGTGTCAGTGATCATAGTGATGATGATGATGGAGCTCAGCCTCTCATGTGTCGTTACATTGTGTCAGTGATCATAGTGATGATGATGATGGAGCTCAGCCTCTCATGTGTCGTTACATTGTGTCAGTGATCATAGTGATGATGATGATGGAGCTCAGCCTCTCATGTGTCGTTACATTGTGTCAGTGATCATAGTGATGATGATGATGATGGAGCTCAGCCTCTCATGTGTCGTTACATTGTGTCAGTGATCATAGTGATGATGATGATGGAGCTCAGCCTCTCATGTGTCGTTACATTGTGTCAGTGATCATAGTGATGATGATGATGATGGAGCTCAGCCCCTCATGTGTCGTTACATTGTGTCAGTGATCATAGTGATGATGATGATGATGGAGCTCAGCCTCTCATGTGTCGTTACATTGTGTCAGTGATCATAGTGATGATGATGATGATGGAGCTCAGCCTCTCATGTGTCGTTACATTGTGTCAGTGATCATAGTGATGATGATGATGGAGCTCAGCCCCTCATGTGTCGTTACATTGTGTCAGTGATCATAGTGATGATGATGATGATGGAGCTCAGCCTCTCATGTGTCGTTACATTATGTCAGTGATCATAGTGATGATGATGATGATGGAGCTCAGCCTCTCATGTGTCGTTACATTGTGTCAGTGATCATAGTGATGATGATGATGGAGCTCAGCCTCTCATGTGTCGTTACATTGTGTCAGTGATCATAGTGATGATGATGATGGAGCTCAGCCTCTCATGTGTCGTTACATTGTGTCAGTGATCATAGTGATGATGATGATGGAGCTCAGCCTCTCATGTGTCGTTACATTGTGTCAGTGATCATAGTGATGATGATGATGATGGAGCTCAGCCTCTCATGTGTCGTTACATTGTGTCAGTGATCATAGTGATGATGATGATGATGGAGCTCAGCCCTCATGTGTCGTTACATTGTGTCAGTGATCATAGTGATGATGATGATGATGGAGCTCAGCCTCTCATGTGTCGTTACATTGTGTCAGTGAACATACTGATGATGATGATGTAGCTCAGCCCCTCATGTGTCGTTACATTGTGTCAGTGATCATAGTGATGATGATGATGGAGCTCAGCCCTCATGTGTCGTTACATTGTGTCAGTGATCATAGTGATGATGATGATGATGGAGCTCAGCCCCTCATGTGTCGTTACATTGTGTCAGTGATCATAGTGATGATGATAATGGAGCTCAGCCTCTCATGTGTCGTTACATTGTGTCAGTGATCATAGTGATGATGATGATGGAGCTCAGCCTCTCATGTGTCGTTACATTGTGTCAGTGATCATAGTGATGATGATGATGATGGAGCTCAGCCCCTCATGTGTCGTTACATTGTGTCAGTGATCATAGTGATGATGATGATGATGGAGCTCAGCCTCTCATGTGTCGTTACATTGTGTCAGTGATCATAGTGATGATGATGATGGAGCTCAGCCTCTCATGTGTCGTTACATTGTGTCAGTGATCATAGTGATGATGATGATGGAGCTCTGCCTCTCATGTGTTGTTACATTGTGTCAGTGATCATAGTGATGATGATGATGGAGCTCTGCCTCTCATGTGTTGTTACATTGTGTCAGTGATCATAGTGATGATGATGATGGAGCTCAGCCTCTCATGTGTCGTTACATTGTGTCAGTGATCATAGTGATGATGATGATGGAGCTCAGCCCCTCATGTGTCGTTACATTGTGTCAGTGATCATAGTGATGATGATGATGATGGAGCTCAGCCCCTCATGTGTCGTTACATTGTGTCAGTGATCATAGTGATGATGATGATGGAGCTCTGCCTCTCATGTGTTGTTACAATGTGTCAGTGATCATAGTGATGATGATCATGGAGCTCAGCCTCTCATGTGTCGTTACATTGTGTCAGTGATAATAGTGATGATGATGATGATGGAGCTCAGCCTCTCATGTGTCGTTACATTGTGTCAGTGATTATAGTGATGATGATGATGATGGAGCTCAGCCTCTCATGTGTCGTTACATTGTGTCAGTGATCATAGTGATGATGATGATGATGGAGCTCAGCCTCTCATGTGTCGTTACATTGTGTCAGTGATCATAGTGATGATGATGATGGAGCTCAGCCTCTCATGTGTCGTTACATTTTGTCAGTGATCATAGTGATGATGATCATGATGGAGCTCAGCCCTCATGTGTCGTTACATTGTGTCAGTGATCATAGTGATGATGATGATGATGATGATGGAGCTCAGCCCCTCATGTGTCGTTACATTGTGTCAGTGATCATAGTGATGATGATGATGGAGCTCAGCCCCTCATGTGTCGTTACATTGTGTCAGTGATCATAGTGATGATGATGATGGAGCTCAGCCCTCGTGTGTCGTTACATTGTGTCAGTGATCATAGTGATGATGATGATGATGGAGCTCAGCCCCTCATGTGTCGTTACATTGTGTCAGTGATGATGATGATGATGGAGCTCAGCCCCTCATGTGTCGTTACATTGTGTCAGTGATTATAGTGATGATGATGATGATGGAGCTCAGCCTCTCATGTGTCGTTACATTGTGTCAGTGATCATAGTGATGATGATGATGGATCTCAGCCCCTCATGTGTCGTTACATTGTGTCAGTGATCATAGTGATGATGATGATGATGGAGCTCAGCCCCTCATGTGTCGTTACATTGTGTCAGTGATGATGATGATGATGATGATGGAGCTCAGCCCCTCATGTGTCGTTACATTGTGTCAGTGATCATAGTGATGATGATGATGGAGCTCAGCCCCTCGTGTGTGGTTTACATTGTGTCAGTGATCATAGTGATGATGATGATGATGGAGCTCAGCACCTCATGTGTCGTTACATTGTGTCAGTGATGATGATGATGATGATGATGGAGCTCAGCCCCTCATGTGTCGTTACATTGTGTCAGTGATCATAGGATGATGATGATGATGGAGCTCAGCCTGTCATGTGTCGTTACATTGTGTCAGTGATCATAGTGATGATGATGGAGCTCAGCCCCTCCTGTGTCGTTACATTGTGTCAGTGATAATAGTGATGATGATGATGATGGAGCTCAGCCTCTCATGTGTCGTTACATTGTGTCAGTGATCATAGTGATGATGATGATGGAGCTCAGCCCCTCGTGTGTGGTTACATTGTGTCAGTGATCATAGTGATGATGATGATGATGGAGCTCAGCCCCTCATGTGTCGTTACATTGTGTCAGTGATCATAGTGATGATGATGATGATGGAGCTCAGCCTGTCATGTGTCGTTACATTGTGTCAGTGATCATAGTGATGATGATGGAGCTCAGCCCCTCCTGTGTCGTTACATTGTGTCAGTGATCATAGTGATGATGATGATGATGGAGCTCAGCCCTCATGTGTCGTTACATTGTGTCAGTGATCATAGTGATGATGATGATGGAGCTCAGCCTCTCATGTGTCGTTACATTGTGTCAGTGATCATAGTGATGATGATGATGATGGAGCTCAGCCTCTCATGTGTCGTTACATTGTGTCAGTGATCATAGTGATTATGATGATGGAGCTCAGCCCCTCATGTGTCGTTACATTGTGTCAGTGATCATAGTGATGATGATGATGATGGAGCTCAGCCTCTCATGTGTCGTTACAATGTGTCAGTGATCATAGTGATGATGATGATGATGGAGCTCAGCCTCTCATGTGTCGTTACATTGTGTCAGTGATAATAGTGATGATGATGATGATGGAGCTCAGCCCCTCATGTGTCGTTACATTGTGTCAGTGATCATAGTGATGATGATGATGATGATGATGGAGCTCAGCCCCTCATGTGTCGTTACATTGTGTCAGTGATCATAGTGATGATGATGATGGAGCTCAGCCCCTCATGTGTCGTTACATTGTGTCAGTGATCATAGTGATGATGATGATGGAGCTCAGCCTCTCATGTGTCGTTACATTGTGTCAGTGATCATAGTGATGATGATGATGATGGAGCTCAGCCCCTCATGTGTCGTTACATTGTGTCAGTGATGATGATGATGATGGAGCTCAGCCCCTCATGTGTCGTTACATTGTGTCAGTGATTATAGTGATGATGATGATGATGGAGCTCAGCCCCTCATGTGTCGTTACATTGTGTCAGTGATCATAGTGATGATGATGATGATGGAGCTCAGCCTCTCATGTGTCGTTACATTGTGTCAGTGATCATAGTGATGATGATGATGGAGCTCAGCCTCTCATGTGTCGTTACATTTTGTCAGTGATCATAGTGATGATGATCATGATGGAGCTCAGCCCCTCATGTGTCGTTACATTGTGTCAGTGATCATAGTGATGATGATGATGATGATGATGGAGCTCAGCCCCTCATGTGTCGTTACATTGTGTCAGTGATCATAGTGATGATGATGATGGAGCTCAGCCCCTCATGTGTCGTTACATTGTGTCAGTGATCATAGTGATGATGATGATGGAGCTCAGCCTCTCATGTGTCGTTACATTGTGTCAGTGATCATAGTGATGATGATGATGATGGAGCTCAGCCCTCATGTGTCGTTACATTGTGTCAGTGATCATAGTGATGATGATGATGGAGCTCAGCCCCTCATGTGTCGTTACATTGTGTCAGTGATTATAGTGATGATGATGATGATGGAGCTCAGCCCTCTCATGTGTCGTTACATTGTGTCAGTGATCATAGTGATGATGATGATGGATCTCAGCCCCTCATGTGTCGTTACATTGTGTCAGTGATCATAGTGATGATGATGATGGAGCTCAGCCCCTCGTGTGTCGTTACATTGTGTCAGTGATCATAGTGATGATGATGATGATGGAGCTCAGCCCCTCATGTGTCGTTACATTGTGTCAGTGATGATGATGATGATGATGATGGAGCTCAGCCCCTCATGTGTCGTTACATTGTGTCAGTGATTATAGTGATGATGATGATGATGGAGCTCAGCCTCTCATGTGTCGTTACATTGTGTCAGTGATCATAGTGATGATGATGATGATGGAGCTCAGCCCCTCATGTGTCGTTACATTGTGTCAGTGATCATAGTGATGATGATGATGGAGCTCAGCCCCTCATGTGTCGTTACATTGTGTCAGTGATCATAGTGATGATGATGATGATGGAGCTCAGCCTCTCATGTGTCGTTACATTGTGTCAGTGATCATAGTGATGATGATGATGATGGAGCTCAGCCCCTCATGTGTCGTTACATTGTGTCAGTGATCATAGTGATGATGATGATGGATCTCAGCCCCTCATGTGTCGTTACATTGTGTCAGTGATCATAGTGATGATGATGATGATGGAGCTCAGCCCCTCATGTGTCGTTACATTGTGTCAGTGATCATAGTGATGATGATGATGATGGAGCTCAGCCTCTCATGTGTCGTTACATTGTATCAGTGATCATAGTGATGATGATGATGGAGCTCAGCCCCTCATGTGTCGTTACATTGTGTCAGTGATCATAGTGATGATGATGATGATGGAGCTCAGCCTCTCATGTGTCGTTACATTGTGTCAGTGATCATAGTGATGATGATGATGATGGAGCTCAGCCCCTCATGTGTCGTTACATTGTGTCAGTGATGATGATGATGATGATGATGGAGCTCAGCCTCTCATGTGTCGTTACGTGGTGTCAGTGATCATAGTGATGATGATGATGGAGCTCAGCCTCTCATGTGTCGTTACATTGTGTCAGTGATCATAGTGATGATGATGATGATGGAGCTCAGCCTCTCATGTGTCGTTACATTGTGTCAGTGATCATAGTGATGATGATGATGGAGCTCAGCCCCTCATGTGTCGTTACATTGTGTCAGTGATCATAGTGATGATGATGATGATGGAGCTCAGCCTCTCATGTGTCGTTACATTGTGTCAGTGATCATAGTGATGATGATGATGGAGCTCAGCCTCTCATGTGTCGTTACATTGTGTCAGTGATCATAGTGATGATGATGATGATGGAGCTCAGCCCCTCATGTGTCGTTACATTGTGTCAGTGATCATAGTGATGATGATGATGATGGAGCTCAGCCCCTCATGTGTCGTTACATTGTGTCAGTGATCATAGTGATGATGATGATGATGGAGCTCAGCCTCTCATGTGTCGTTACATTGTGTCAGTGATCATAGTGATGATGATGATGATGGAGCTCAGCCTCTCATGTGTCGTTACATTGTGTCAGTGATCATAGTGATGATGATGATGATGAAGCTCAGCCTCTCATGTGTCGGTTACATTGTGTCAGTGATCATAGTGATGATGATGATGGAGCTCAGCCCCTCATGTGTCGTTACATTGTGTCAGTGATCATAGTGATGATGATGATGATGGAGCTCAGCCCCTCATGTGTTGTTACATTGTGTCAGTGATCATAGTGATGATGATGATGATGGAGCTCAGCACCTCATGTGTCGTTACATTGTGTCAGTGATCATAGTGATGATGATGATGATGGAGCTCAGCCTCTCATGTGTCGTTACATTGTGTCAGTGATAATAGTGATGATGATGATGATGGAGCTCAGCCCCTCATGTGTCGTTACATTGTGTCAGTGATCATAGTGATGATGATGATGATGATGATGGAGCTCAGCCTCTCATGTGTCGTTACATTGTGTCAGTGATCATAGTGATGATGATGATGATGGAGCTCAGCCCCTCATGTGTCGTTACATTGTGTCAGTGATCATAGTGATGATGATGATGATGGAGCTCAGCCCCTCATGTGTCGTTACATTGTGTCAGTGATCATAGTGATGATGATGATGGAGCTCAGCCCCTCATGTGTCGTTACATTGTGTCAGTGATCATAGTGATGATGATGATGATGGAGCTCAGCCCCTCATGTGTCGTTACATTGTGTCAGGGATCATAGCGATGATGATGATGGAGCTCAGCCCCTCATGTGTCGTTACATTGTGTCAGTGATCATAGTGATGATGATGATGATGGAGCTCAGCCTCTCATGTGTCCGTTACATTGTGTCAGTGATCATAGTGATGATGATGGTGGAGCTCAGCCCCTCATGTGTCCGTTACATTGTGTCAGTGATCATAGTGATGATGATGATGGAGCTCAGCCCCTCATGTGTCGTTACATTGTGTCAGTGATCATAGTGATGATGATGATGATGGAGCTCAGCCCCTCATGTGTCGTTACATTGTGTCAGTGATCATAGTGATGATGATGATGGAGCTCAGCCCCTCGTGTGTCGTTACATTGTGTCAGTGATGATGATGATGATGGAGCTCAGCCTCTCATGTGTCGTTACATTGTGTCAGTGATCATAGTGATGATGATGATGATGGAGCTCAGCCCCTAATGTGTCGTTACATTGTGTCAGTGATCATAGTGATGATGATGATGATGGAGCTCAGCCCCTCATGTGTCGTACATTGTGTCAGTGATCATAGTGATGATGATGATGGAGCTCAGCCCCTCATGTGTCGTTACATTGTGTCACTGATCATAGTGATGATGATGATGATGGAGCTCAGCCCCTCATGTGTCGTTACATTGTGTCACTGATCATAGTGATGATGATGATGATGGAGCTCAGCCTCTCATGTGTCGTTACATTGTGTCAGTGATCATAGTGATGATGATGATGATGGAGCTCAGCCCCTCATGTGTCGTTACATTGTGTCAGTGATCATAGTGATGATGATGATGGAGCTCAGCCCCTCATGTGTCGTTACATTGTGTCAGTGATCATAGTGATGATGATGATGATGGAGCTCAGCCCTCATGTGTCGTTACATTGTGTCAGTGATGATGATGATGATGATGATGGAGCTCAGACTCTCATGTGTCGTTACATTGTGTCAGTGATCATAGTGATGATGATGATGGAGCTCAGCCTCTCATGTGTCGTTACATTGTGTCAGTGATCATAGTGATGATGATGATGATGGAGCTCAGCCTCTCATGTGTCGTTACATTGTGTCAGTGATCATAGTGATGATGATGATGATGGAGCTCAGCCCCTCATGTGTCGTTACATTGTGTCAGTGATCATAGTGATGATGATGATGATGGAGCTCAGCCTCTCATGTGTCGTTACATTGTGTCAGTGATCATAGTGATGATGATGATGATGGAGCTCAGCCCCTCATGTGTCGTTACATTGTGTCAGTGATCATAGTGATGATGATGATGATGATGGAGCTCATCCTCTCATGTGTCGTTACATTGTGTCAGTGATCATAGTGATGATGATGATGGAGCTCAGCCCCTCATGTGTCGTTACATTGTGTCAGTGATCATAGTGATGATGATGATGATGGAGCTCAGCCCTCATGTGTCGTTACATTGTGTCAGTGATGATGATGATGATGATGATGGAGCTCAGCCTCTCATGTGTCGTTACATTGTGTCAGTGATCATAGTGATGATGATGATGATGGAGCTCAACCTCTCATGTGTCGTTACATTGTGTCAGTGATCATAGTGATGATAATGATGGAGCTCAGCCTCTCATGTGTCGTTACATTGTGTCAGTGATCATAGTGATGATGATGATGATGGAGCTCATCCTCTCATGTGTCGTTACATTGTGTCAGTGATCATAGTGATGATGATGATGGAGCTCAGCCTCTCATGTGTCGTTACATTGTGTCAGTGATCATAGTGATGATGATGATGGAGCTCAGCCTCTCATGTGTCGTTACATTGTGTCAGTGATCATAGTGATGATGATGATGATGGAGCTCAGCCCCTCATGTGTCGTTACATTGTGTCAGTGATCATAGTGATGATGATGATGATGGAGCTCAGCCCCTCATGTGTCGTTACATTGTGTCAGTGATCATAGTGATGATGATGATGGAGCTCAGCCTCTCATGTGTCGTTACATTGTGTCAGTGATCATAGTGATGATGATGATGGAGCTCAGCCTCTCATGTGTCGTTACATTGTGTCAGTGATCATAGTGATGATGATGATGATGGAGCTCAGCCCCTCATGTGTCGTTACAATGTGTCAGTGATCATAGTGATGATGATGATGATGGAGCTCAGCCCCTCATGTGTCGTTACATTGTGTCAGTGATCATAGTGATGATGATGATGGAGCTCAGCCTCTCATGTGTCGTTACATTGTGTCAGTGATCATAGTGATGATGATGATGATGGAGCTCAGCCTCTCATGTGTCGTTACATTGTGTCAGTGATCATAGTGATGATGATGATGATGGAGCTGAGCCTCTCATGTGTCGTTACATTGTGTCAGTGATCATAGTGATGATGATGATAATGGAGCTCAGCCTCTCATGTGTCGTTACATTGTGTCAGTGATCATAGTGATGATGATGATGGGAGCTCAGCCCCTCATGTGTCGTTACATTGTGTCAGTGATCATAGTGATGATGATGATGATGGAGCTCAGCCTCTCATGTGTCGTTACATTGTGTCAGTGATCATAGTGATGATGATGATGGAGCTCAGCCCTCTCATGTGTCGTTACATTGTGTCAGTGATCATAGTGATGATGATGATGATGGAGCTCAGCCTCTCATGTGTCGTTACATTGTGTCAGTGATCATAGTGATGATGATGATGATGATGGAGCTCAGCCCCTCATGTGTCGTTACATTGTGTCAGTGATCATAGTGATGATGATGATGATGGAGCTCAGCCCCTCATGTGTCGTTACATTGTGTCAGTGATCATAGTGATGATGATGAGATGGAGCTCAGCCCCTCATGTGTCGTTACATTGTGTCAGTGATCATAGTGATGATGATGATGATGGAGCTCAGCCCCTCATGTGTCGTTACATTGTGTCAGTGATAGTGATGATGATGATGGAGCTCAGCCTCTCATGTGTCGTTACATTGTGTCAGTGATCATAGTGATGATGATGATGATGGAGCTCAGCCTCTCATGTGTCGTTACATTGTGTCAGTGATCATAGGGATGATGATGATGATGGAGCTCATCCTCTCATGTGTCGTTACATTGTGTCAGTGATCATAGTGATGATGATGATGATGGAGCTCAGTCTTCTCATGTGTCGTTACATTGTGTCAGTGATCATAGTGATGATGATGATGATGGAGCTCAGCCCTCATGTGTCGTTACATTGTGTCAGTGATCATAGTGATGATGATGATGATGGAGCTCAGCCTCTCATGTGTCGTTACATTGTGTCAGTGATCATAGTGATGATGATGATGATGGAGCTCAGCCTCTCATGTGTCGTTACATTGTGTCAGTGATCATAGTGATGATGATGATGATGGAGCTCAGCCTCTCATGTGTCGTTACATTGTGTCAGTGATCATAGTGATGATGATGATGATGGAGCTCAGCCCCTCATGTGTCGTTACATTGTGTCAGTGATCATAGTGATGATGATGATGATGATGGAGCTCAGCCCCTCATGTGTCGTTACATTGTGTCAGTGATCATAGTGATGATGATGATGGAGCTCAGCCCCTCATGTGTCGTTACATTGTGTCAGTGATCATAGTGATGATGATGTGGAGCTCAGCCCCTCCTGTGTCGTTACATTGTGTCAGTGATCATAGTGATGATGATGATGATGGAGCTCAGCCCCTCATGTGTCGTTACATTGTGTCAGTGATCATAGTGTGATGATGATGATGGAGCTCAGCCCTCATGTGTCGTTACATTGTGTCAGTGATCATAGTGATGATGATGATGATGGAGCTCAGCCTCTCATGTGTCGTTACATTGTGTCAGTGATCATAGTGATGATGATGATGGAGCTCAGCCTCTCATGTGTCGTTACATTGTGTCAGTGATCATAGTGATGATGATGATGATGGAGCTCAGCCTCTCATGTGTCGTTACATTGTGTCAGTGATCATAGTGATGATATGATGGAGCTCAGCCCCTCATGTGTCGTTACATTGTGTCAGTGATGATGATGATGATGATGATGGAGCTCAGCCTCTCATGTGTCGTTACATTGTGTCAGTGATCATAGTGATGATGATGATGATGGAGCTCAGCCCCTCATGTGTCGTTACATTGTGTCAGTGATCATAGTGATGATGATGATGATGGAGCTCAGCCTCTCATGTGTCGTTACATTGTGTCAGTGATCATAGTGATGATGTATGATGATGGAGCTCAGCCTCTCATGTGTCGTTACATTGTGTCAGTGATCATAGTGATGATGATGGAGCTCAGCCTCTCATGTGTCGTTACATTGTATCAGTGATCATAGTGATGATGATGATGGGAGCTCAGCCTCTCATGTGTCGTTACATTGTGTCAGTGATCATAGTGATGATGATGATGATGGAGCTCAGTCTCTCATGTGTCGTTACATTGTGTCAGTGATCATAGTGATGATGATGATGATGGAGCTCAGCCCCTCATGTGTCGTTACATTGTGTCAGTGATCATAGTGATGATGATGATGATGGAGCTCAGCCCTCATGTGTCGTTACATTGTGTCAGTGATCATAGTGATGATGATGATGATGGAGCTCAGTCTCTCATGTGTCGTTACATTGTGTCAGTGGTCATAGTGATGATGATGATGATGAATGGAGCTCAGCCTCTCATGTGTCGTTACATTGTGTCAGTGATCATAGTGATGATGATGATGATGGAGCTCAGCCCCTCATGTGTCGTTACATTGTGTCAGTGATCATAGTGAAGATGATGATGATGAAGCTCAGCCCCTCATGTGTCGTTACATTGTGTCAGTGATCATAGTGATGATGATGATGATGGAGCTCAGCCCCTCATGTGTCGTTACATTGTGTCAGTGATCATAGTGATGATGATGATGATGGAGCTCAGCCCCTCATGTGTCGTTACATTGTGTCAGTGATCATAGTGATGATGATGATGATGGAGCTCAGCCCCTCATGTGTCGTTACATTGTGTCAGTGATCATAGTGATGATGATGATGATGGAGCTCAGCCTCTCATGTGTCGTTACATTGTGTCAGTGATCATAGTGATGATGATGATGGAGCTCAGCCTCTCATGTGTCGTTACATTGTGTCAGTGATCATAGTGATGATGATGATGGAGCTCAGCCCCTCATGTGTCGTTACATTGTATCAGTGATCATAGTGATGATGATGATGATGATGGAGCTCAGCCCTCATGTGTCGTTACATTGTGTCAGTGATCATAGTGATGATGATGATGATGGAGCTCAGCCCCTCATGTGTCGTTACATTGTGTCAGTGATCATAGTGATGATGATGATGGTGGAGCTCAGCCCCTCATGTGTCGTTACATTGTGTCAGTGATCATAGTGATGATGATGATGATGGAGCTCAGCCTCTCATGTGTCGTTACATTGTGTCAGTGATCATAGTGATGATGATGATGATGGAGCTCAGCCTCTCATGTGTCGTTACATTGTGTCAGTGATCATAGTGATGATGATGATGATGGAGCTCAGCCCCTCATGTGTCGTTACATTGTGTCAGTGATCATAGTGATGATGATGATGGTGGAGCTCAGCCTCTCATGTGTCGTTACATTGTGTCAGTGATCATAGTGATGATGATGATGGTGGAGCTCAGCCCCTCATGTGTCGTTACATTGTGTCAGTGATCATAGTGATGATGATGATGATGGAGCTCAGCCTCTCATGTGTCGTTACATTGTGTCAGTGATCATAGTGATGATGATGATGATGGAGCTCAGCCCCTCATGTGTCGTTACATTGTGTCAGTGATCATAGTGATGATGATGATGGTGGAGCTCAGCCTCTCATGTGTCGTTACATTGTGTCAGTGATCATAGTGATGATGATGATGGTGGAGCTCAGCCCCTCATGTGTCGTTACATTGTGTCAGTGATCATAGTGATGATGATGATGGTGGAGCTCAGCCCCTCATGTGTCGTTACATTGTGTCAGTGATCATAGTGATGATGATGATGATGGAGCTCAGCCCCTCATGTGTCGTTACATTGTGTCAGTGATCATAGTGATGATGATGATGATGGAGCTCAGCCCCTCATGTGTCGTTACATTGTGTCAGTGATCATAGTGATGATGATGATGGATGGAGCTCAGCCCCTCATGTGTCGTTACATTGTGTCAGTGATCATAGTGATGATGATGATGATGGAGCTCAGCCCCTCATGTGTCGTTACATTGTGTCAGTGATCATAGTGATGATGATGATGATGGAGCTCAGCCTCTCATGTGTCGTTACATTGTGTCAGTGATCATAGTGATGATGATGATGATGGAGCTCAGCCTCTCATGTGTCGTTACATTGTGTCAGTGATCATAGTGATGATGATGATGGAAGCTCAGCTCTCATGTGTCGTTACATTGTGTCAGTGATCATAGTGATGATGATGATGGAGCTCAGCCTCTCATGTGTCGTTACATTGTGTCAGTGATCATAGTGATGATGATGATGGAGCTCAGCCTCTCATGTGTCGTTACATTGTGTCAGTGATCATAGTGATGATGATGATGGAGCTCAGCCTCTCATGTGTCGTTACATTGTGTCAGTGATCATAGTGATGATGATGATGATGGAGCTCAGCCTCTCATGTGTCGTTACATTGTGTCAGTGATCATAGTGATGATGATGATGATGGAGCTCAGCCTCTCATGTGTCGTTACATTGTGTCAGTGATCATAGTGATGATGATGATGGAGCTCAGCCCCCCCATGTGTCGTTACATTGTGTCAGTGATCATAGTGATGATGATGATGGAGCTCAGCCTCTCATGTGTCGTTACATTGTGTCAGTGATCATAGTGATGATGATGATGGAGCTCAGCCTCTCATGGGTCGTTACATTGTGTCAGTGATCATAGTGATGATGATCTCAGTGTGGTCATTGATCATAGTGATGATGAATCCCTCATGATGCGAGCTCAGCCTCTCATGTGTTCGTTACATTGTGTCAGTGATCATAGTGATGATGGA